>NC_134687.1:297811363-298111363 GCF_050947455.1 Rhinoderma darwinii | reverse complement strand
CCCCTGACCTCAACCCTATTGAGAACCTTTTGAGCATCCTCAAGCAAAATATCTATGAGGGTGGGAGGCAGTTCACATCAAAACAGAACCTCTGGGAGGCTATTCTGACATCCTGCAAAGATATTCAAGCAGAAACTGTCCAAATACTCACAAATTCAATGGATGCAAGAATTGTGAAGGTTATATCAAAGAAGATGTTAACTATGTTTTTTTATTGAGAGAGCTTTGATTTCTGTAAATATGTCCTCCTGATGCTGCAAATTCAACAACTTACCATTTTAGTTCTCTTTACAACCTTTCAATGTTTTGATCTCTGTTGTGCATAATAATGTGAAACAGTGCATTTTGAGTTTCTTACTTCTAAAAAAAAAATCTGATATCATTAGGAGATTTGTTCAATAAAATTTGCATTATACTCCAACGGTTGATGGCTTGAAGATTATACTGACTGTCATTTGCATCGACTATTTAGGAAAATCAGCGAAAAATTACATTTGCATAATAATTTGGAACGCGGTGTAAACTTTCGAGACTAGATAGCACTAGTACTAGATAGACCTATGAGTGCCCCAAGCACCAATATTTATCCTGCTTGTATATAACTTCATAACCTTTGTTCTGTAACAGCATTTGAAAATATGAACAGACGTGTGTACATATAAGGTATTCTACTCGTGAAAAGTTGAAAATCATTATAGCATTACTTGCAGCATAAAAACTGCCACATGCTGTGCAAACATTTGGTCTTATTTCATGATTTCTGAGCCTCAAATAATAACTGCACTGGGGAATTGAAGCAGCAATTGGTTGTTGAGATCATAATTAAACAATCACTCATCTAATTATGGGAATCACAGCATTATAGGTAGTAATGTTCATGTTACATTTTGTAGTCGTCGCCCTACAAGCAATGGTTACTGGGTTGTAGCGTGACGTATCTCAGTTCTTTGTGACACATAATTACACATGTCACCCAGCAGAAAGGACAAGTGACAGTTCTTGTTTTCAGAGTCTCTTACACCATGCAATTTAACCATCTTAATGTAACATCTCAATACATTACATTAATAATACTTATACAGCCCATTTGCTCTCTTAGTATTAATACACAGCACAATAATAGTAAATTACATAATGAATAGTAATTTGGCTAATTGAAGTCTATGTATAATAATATAGTATGAAAAGAAAGCTCAAAAACTCTCCTTACTTTGATAATATTGAGGTCAATTCATGCTGATTATGGTCAGTATAACACTGGAATTAAGCCTATATACAGGACTATAGTATGAGGATAATCAGAGGAAAGAGCCATGAATATATGTGTGACATACAGAAAATAACAAAACACTTATTTCTAGTGATGAAAAGTCCTATGTCTATAGACAAACTAACAGCCAAGTATTATAATCATATTGAGTGGTCTTGTCAATTGGGGCAGTTTAGCATCCATAGGCTGCATTGAAGTACAGTGAAACCTCTTTAGGATGGCCACCAAAAATTGCATTAAAAAGTGGTCTTCTAGGGGGGTGGTCCTCTCAAAAAGATGGGCAGTATACATAGTAGCATAGTGGAACTGAAAATCTGTCACAGGAAATCTGGTATGGATAAAGAGGTGCTATTTTTAAGAGGATTCACTGTATTTTACAGCATAAGTGCATGTCCTATAAAAGGAACCTCTGGTTTATAAAATGAAAAAACATGTTATGCAAATTTGTCATTTATTTCTAATATTGTTATTCGGGCAATCAACTTTTCTCCCCAGTCTCTGCTCACGCATTTGTTCCCGATAGGAGACCTTTTAGTTCCTCTACTGGATTTCTAGTGTCTAGTGTAGCGTACTTTGGACATTGGCAGAGAGTGTGGGCATAGGTACATAAATTGCACGTTGATCATAGACATAGTGATCAGTTGTACATAAAGAATGAAAGAATTGTCAATTAAATCTGGTAAGTTCCACTTTAATGAATTATCAAGTTAATGTCTTTTCTTGTGTTTTGTCTGAAGATCTGCTACAACTACTGTCAATGACCCGATTATTCAGATTATCACCACTGGAGAGGAATATAGGGCGTTTGCACAGGGGCTGTCCTCATGAGTCAACACTTTTAAGTCAACTAGCTATCCGTGATGACAATTTCAAGTTGAGACCACCAAAAAATAAGCAGATAACTAATACAGATAAGACATGCCCTTACATATAAAAGTCAGAAATAGCTGATGAATGCCATAAATATCTTTCTATTTTGAGGAAAGGAGCTTCTTCCACAATACCCATGCTGATTGGCTAGATCTTCCAGCCAATCGCATGTGCCACAGATCCAAACTTCTGTGGCATGTGGTTTTAATTTACAATGACCCAGGAAAGACCATTATATGTTGAAAATATTGTCATCTGAGTCCATTGTAACCTTAGGGGTCACTGTATATAGCACCGATATATACACACACACACACACACACACACACACACACACACTAGGGTCAATCTCATAGGAAGTCAGATAACCTTCAAGTATGTTTATGGAGTGTGGAAGTTAATCAGAGTACCCGGAGGAAACCCACGCCAACAGAGGGGGAACCTACAAACTCCATATACATGTTGCCTTTGGTCAGAGTTAAATCAAGGACCCCATTGCTGCAAGGCAGCAGTGTTAACCATCACGCCACTGTACTGCCAAATATAAGATGATAGACATATGTAATGTGCATTTTAACTACATGCTGCATCATGTTAACTTTTTTTTGTGACATTATATATATCCTATTTTTAACAACACTTAGAACATATTAATGCAGCAACCTATCCACATATAGAGTGTGATAGAATAGAATAGTATTGTGATCAGTAGGCAGTTCACGTTAGGAAATGGAGTATTATTTGGTAAAGGATGGTATAGAACGGTCTCCCGATCATGTAAAAAAACATATGCTGGTGCCAGTGGTGTAGCTACAGGGGTCGCAGCGATCACAGTTGCGACTAGACCCCTAAGCCTGGGGGGCCCGCAGGGCCACACAGCGCGCTAATGATTTAATACATTTTCTGTGCTGTGGCCCCGGCACTTCCTGGTTACGGGCCGGGCTCCTTAGTCGTCACGGACATATGGTACACTCAGTGTACCATGTGACCGTGACGTCACGTGAGGGGCATTTCAGCCAGCATGGAAGGGCCGATGCAGAAGATCCTGGAAGACTCCAGGTGTGCTGCAGAGGGGGCCCATAAAGTATTGTATTGTGCTGTATGTGTTTGCCGTTAAATTACAGCCCCCCTCTTCCTCTCTCCACCGCAAACTGCACAATACAATACATTACAAACTGTGGGTCGCGACCACCTGGGGGGTCGTGTGATGACCTCTGGGGGGGACGCGAGTCACTCACCGAGGTACCGGTTCTATTCAATACTGGAACAAGGAGCTGACGGCTCCTTGCTCCAGCATTCACTGTGCCCTGAGCCATGAGCAGCTCGACGCAGACAGGCGCAATGTAGGGAGCCGAGTCACTCATAGCACAGACCAAAGGAGGAGAAGGATCCTACACCCGGCGTGGGAACAGGGATAGGTAAGTCATTTTATTATTTTTCTATCATGCACATATGGGGGCATTAATCTGTATGGGGGCTGATATTGCGGGGTTGGGGCACTATACTGTATGGGGAGCTGATATGGGGGGCATTATACTGTATGGGGCGCTGATATGGCAGGGGCATTATACTGTATGGGGCGCTGATATGGCAGGGGCATTATACTGTATGGGGAGCTGATATGGGGGCATTATACTGTATGGGGGCTGATATGGCGGGGGCATTATACTGCATGGGGAGTGGATATGGGGGCATTATACTGTATGGGGGGCTCATATCTGGGGCATTATGCTGTGTGGGGCAGCTATGGGGGGAATTATACTGTATGGGGGCAGTTATGGGGCATTATACTGTATGGGGCAGCTATGGGGCATTATACTGTGTGGGGGAAGCTATGGGGGGCATTATACTGTATGGGGGGCATTATACTGTGTGAGGGCTGCTATGTGGGCATTATACTGTATGGGGCAGCTATAGGGAACATTATACTGTGTGGGGGCAGCTATGGGGGGAATTATACTGTGGGGGGAGCCATGGGGAGCATTATACTGTGGGGACATCCATGGGGATGTTGGGCAAGGCGGCTGGGCATAGGCGCACGCAGGGGTCTGGTGGTGTTGGGGAGGGGTAGTGGGACCCAAGCTGAATTCTTGAACCAGGGCCCATGAGCCTTTAGCTACGCCCCTGGCTGGTGCAATGTGTTAGTAAGTGGAGAAACACATAATTGAGACTCGATTACTTCTGTATGATGTCTTTGAATACAAGGCATTATACTATACCATCAAAGTGAATGTGTGATTTACTAGTCCTTCTCAATGAATTAGAATATCGTCAAAAAGTAAATTTATTTCAGTAATTCAATTCAAAAAGTGAAACTCATATATTCTATAGATTCATTACACACAGGGTGATCTATTTCCAGTATTTTTTCCTTCTAATGTTGAAGATTATGGCTAACAGTTAATGAAAACACAAAATTTAGAAAATGATCATATTAAATAAGCCCAATTTCAAAAATGATTTTTAATATCGAAATGTTGGCCTACTGAAAAGTATGTACAGTATATGCTCTCAATACTTGGTCGGGGCTCCTTTTGCATGAATTACTGCATCATTGCGGCGTGGCATGGAGGCGATCAGCCTGTGCCACTGCTGAGGTGTTATGGAAGCCCAGGTTGCTTTGATAGCGGCCTTCAGCTCGTCTGCATTGTTGGGTCTGGTGTCTCATCTTCCTCTTGACAATACCCTATAGATTCTCTATGAGGTTCAGGTCAGGCGAGTTTGCTGGCCAATCAAGCGCAGTGATACTGTGGCTATTAAACCAGGTATTGGTACTATTGGCAGTGTGGACAGGTGCCAAGTCCTGCTGGAAAATGATATCAGCATCTCCATAAAGCTTGTCAGCAGAGGGAAGCATGAAGTGCTCGAAAATTTCCTGGTAGATGGCTGCGTTTACTTTGGACTTGATATCACACAGTGGACTAACACCAGCAGATGACATGGCTCCCCAAACCATCACTGACTGTCAAAACTTCACACTGGACTGCAAGTAACTTCGATTAATGCCTCTCCACTCTTCCTCCAGACTCTGGGACCTTGATTTCCAAATGAAATGCAAAATTTACTTTCATCTGAAAACAGGACTTTGGACCACTGGGAAAAAGACAAACAGACCAGTCCTAGTAAAGGCTTAGGAAACCTTTGCAGGTGTTTTGTGTTGATTAGCTGATTAGAGTGTCACACCATGAGTCTACAATCTTCAACTTTTACCCAATATTCTAATTTTCTGAGAGACTAAATTTTGGGTTTTCATTAACTGTTAGCCATAATAATAATAATAATAATAATAATAATAATAATAATATCAACATAATAATCATCAGGGTATGTTCACACGAGGGCGTCCGTAACGGATGAAATTACGGTGATGTTTCAGCCTGAAAACATCCCCGTAATTTCAGCCGTAACGGCATGTGCAGGCGCTTGAACGCCGCGTCCATTACGGACGTAATTGGCGCTGCTATTCATTGGAGTCAATGAATAACGGCTCCAATTACGGCCAAAGAAGTGACAGGTCACTTCTTTGACGCGGGCGTCTATTTACGCGCCGTCATTTGACAGCGGCGCGTAAATTACGCCTCGTGTGAACAGACAAACGTCTGCCCATTGCTTTCAATGGGCAGATGTTTGTCAGCGCTATTGAGGCGCTATTTTCGGACGTAATTCGGGGCAAAAACGCCCGAATTACGTCCGTAATTAGTGCGTGTGAACAAACCCTCAGCATTAAAAGAAAAAAATGCTGGAAATAGATCACTCTGTGTGTAATGAATCTATATAAAATGAGTTTCACTTTTTTTATTTAATTACTGAAATTAACTTTTTGATTATATTCTAATTCATTGAGAAGGACTAGTATATGTGATATATCATCACACTATCGAGAATTCTGCTACTATAAATATCTAATGGAATATAAGGCTAACATATGATTGTTTTCTCAGATTTTCCACCAAATCAATGTTATGCTGATAACAAACTTCTAAATCTCATGTATACATTTTAAAGAAGTTTTCGAAATAAATGTAATTTTGTTTTAAATCTGATCACTTCTACACCCTGTGATGCTGAATGACATGGCTTGACTGCTGCCAAGCTGTTTTTCCAGTTCTATTCTCAAGCAAAGTGCCAATCCGGAATTGTGAGTCATGTCTGACAGTCTGGTTTCTAGGAATACACTGTCTAACAACCACAGTCTTTTTAATAGGGTTGTAAGGCAGAACCCCCCTAGTAACCTGTCTATCACAGATCAAGACTGTAACTTATGGCAGAATTGTCACTTAACTGAAAGCAGAGAAGGGACAAGGATGTTTGGCAGGATTTTAAATACAACTTTATTTCTTACTCCTAAATTAACCATGTTCTTGCAAGAATAAATTTGACAATATATTATCTATAAGTAATGCTGCAGAAGAAAATAAGTATAAGGGCCCATGCACACGAAAGTGTTTTTGCGGCCGCAATCCGCCCGAAAATCTGCGGGTGAATTGTGGTCCGATTAATTTCTATGGGCCCATGCACACAACCGTGGTTTCCACGGTCCGTGCATTGCCCAGGAGCCTGGACCGCAAAAAGGTAGGATATATCTTATTACAGCCGCATTTTGCGGTCCGGGCTCATTGAAATTAATGTATACGACAGATAACACTTCGCGGCTGTCCGAGCCACAAATAACGGGCTGTGCACAACACTACAGTCATGTGCAGTAGGCCTTAGGGTAAGTTCACACGTAGTGTAAATACTGCGGATTTTCAACAACTGATTTTGTTGAGGAAAATCCACAGCATAATCTCATCCACACGTTGCGTAAATGCTGAGCGGAAAAAAACAATCAGAAATAGAGCTGCAGTACAGTTTTTTAATCCGCAGCATGTCAATTGTATTTCTGTAATCGCTGCATATTTGTTGCGGGTTTTCCCCATTGAATTCAATTTGGAGGGAAAACCCGCAGCAAGTTTTTTTCGGCAGAAAAGCATCGATTCCGCCGCACAAAACGTAACTCAGAAAAAAAAATCTTATACTTACCCAGAATTCTGTGTTTCTTCGTCCAGGCCTGCCTACTGGGATGACGTTTCATAATTTTGTGCGGTACTTTTACGCAGCATAGCTGCCCTGTGTGAACATAGCCTTAGACTAAACACATTGAAATCAGCCTTCTGTGTAATGCATAGACCTGCTTTTCAGCAGATCTCTGGGCCTGAGCAGGGAATTTCCCCTCTATTACATCCATATGTCCTTCTAAATTCTGTGGCATTGAAGCCTGGGAAAGTACTGACATTCAATACTTTGCATTCATATCTTTAAGTTTGTCTATAGGTTTACAGATTTCAATTTGCAAGGTTTCAGAACCACAATGAAGCTAATTTGCCTCCTAAATATTCAATGGAGAAAATGTCCTAATTAATGTGATTGGTTGGTTAGAAAATTAAGTGAGTAGACCATACAACAGAGGCCCCCATTTATTTCTAGCTTGCAAACCACTCTCAAACACAACAGGTAGGAAATTTACGGACAGTCCGCAAAAAACGGGTGTTTTTTATTTCTGCCGTCCGTAGTGTTCTGCAGAAAAACACACACCAGGCTATAGGTGTGCACCCTGCTGGAAATGTGAGAAACCAACATGTCTGTGTGTCAAATTTTGCAGAGATGGGTCGTGGCTGGAATACGTTCTTACAGTGGTCTGGACCGGATGGAGAAAAAAAGGGAAAGTGAATAGCTCTAATCAGAAAAAACATCACCTGTGAGATCACTAGATACAAACGTGCTGTAATCACTTATGTCGTCTGCAGATCTCCTGTGTATAGCTGGCACCTACCACTATATGGTCACTATATGGTGGTAATATTGGTCTTTGTATAGTGGTTTTTATTCAGTAACAGTATGTGGGTATTATTCCGCCACTATTTGATTATGGTGTGGCAGTATTATTCAGTAACAGTATGGAGGTATTATTCAGTTACTATGTAGTTATGGTGTGAAGGTATTATTCAGTAACAGTATGGGAGTATTGTTCAGTCACTATGTGGTTACGGAGTGGCGGTATTATTCAGTAACAGTATGGGGGTATTATTCAGTCACTGTGTGGTTAGGGCGTGGCAGTATTATTCAGTATCAGTATGGGGGTTGTATTCAGTCACTATGTGGTTATGGTGTGGCGGTATTATTCAGTATCAATATGGGGGTATTATTCAGTCACTCTGTGATTATGGTGTGGTGGTAATATAACTTATTTTCTTACTTAAGCACCAGTGGATTTGAAATTTGTTAATGGGGCTGGAAAACCCCTTTAATACAAAATTCACCATCTATCAGGAAATCCATTTGAGCCATTACAGTCATAGTAAATATAAACTAAAAGAGAAGACAACATCATGCCAATGATTTTATGTTTCTCATACCATGGGAACAATCTTTTTCATGTAATAATTGTTCCTCATAACTGCTAAAACATGAAGAGCTGAGATGACCATGATGATAAGTGACATAATGGCTGTGATTGTGGTGAACATCATGGTGCGTGGAACTGCAGCCTCTTCTTCTCTACAGTAAAATGTCACTTTTCACTAGTCATATTATCAGTTTATAAAAATCTACTCTATGTGTCTCACTTGTCCCTGCTGGGAACACAATATTTATAGCTGCACAGACATCCATCCGGCTGTCATGGAAATCCTTGATATTGTTCTTATGAACCAACTGTTAGTCAAGTTATATAATATGTACCCAACTCTGACATATATAGTGAAAGTATGCACCGATGATATAAGAAATAGATAAGAAATTCCAACACATAAAAGAGATGCCCAAAAGGATGCCCTACACCAAACCTGGAATACTAACTTTTAACATGTTAGTAAACATATTTACCATGTTTTCTCAGATTGTTGATATATTCACTGATAGTATTGAGAATAGGTTTTTTGTCTCATTATAATAATGTCCCTTTATGTAGCTGGAGATTTCCCAGTTACTATCAGTAGGGTGCGTCTGGACCACCGACTTTTATTGTCAGTCCCAATGACAGACCAAGTCTATGGTGATAAGAACAGGAAGGCAAGAAATAAATCATGGTAAACTGAAGAAATATATACTAGGATAAAAACATTTAAATAAAAATGCAATTCCTACTGGATATGAGGGAATCTTTTACAATTTTATTCTCTATTGATCTTCCAAAATGGGAATCAATCACCAGAAATTTGACGAGCCTGTATTTATCAGAAAAATAAAGGAATATGCGCTTTCATATTCTGTAGTACTGTGCTGGGTGGGGATTAAACAAAAAAACACAAAACAGGTACAATTACAAACAAGATTAAAGTGGAACTGCAGATATAAAATGGATTTTTGCAAAAGATACAGTAGGAGAGAAAAAGTCCTGTCCATATGAGCTTACAATCTAAAGAGTAAGGAATAGATGTAGGACGATATGTGAGGTGTAAACTGTGTTTAGAATAGCAACAGATTGTGCCTTGTTCTATAAGAGATAGTATAAGGTAGCAGCTGAAGAGATAGTGAATGACAGATTGTATGCTTCTCTGTAAGGGGGAACTTTAGGTTACTTTTAAAGTTTTGAGATGGATATAATTTCAAAGGATCAAAGAGGAACAGAAGTAGTCTGGTGAGAATGTATAGAGATGAGGAGAGCAGAAGATGCGCTCGGTGTGGTATATAGAAAATAATGAAGAAATGTATGAAGGAGATAGTTGTAGATAGCATTGTCTGACTGCTGAGATAATGGCAGATTTGTTTCAGAAATTTCTGTAACTGAAAATCCATTCCATAGATGTGAGTAGGGTTTTTTCATGTGTATGGATTTGTGCAAGTCCTATTCAGATGAATGCATACCTCCCAACTTTCTAGTATTGCAAATAGGGACAACCGTTGCAGCGCATATATCGCGCTGCGGCTAATTTTTTTTACCTTGTAAACCACACCTCTAATCCCTCCCAATCCAAGCCCATAGACATCCGGTTCTGCCCACACAGTATCATGCTCCCATAGTGCCTCCCACACAGTATAATGCCAAATAGCTGCCCCCACACAGTATAATGTCCTCATAGCTGCCACAATCCAGTATAATATACCCATAGCTGCCCCATACAGTATAATGCCCCATAGCTGCCCCATACAGTATAATGCCCCATAGATGACCCCATACAGTATAATTCCCCATAGCTGCCCCTCATACAGTATAATGCCCAATAGCTGGTCCCATACAGCATAATGCCCCTATAGCTGGCCCCATACAGTATAATGCCCCTATAGCTACCCCCACACAGTATAATGTCCTCATAGCTGCCACAATCGAGTATAATATACCCATAGCTGCCCCCATACAGTATAATGCCCCATAGCTACCCCCATACAGCATAACGCCCCTATAGCTGGCCCCATACAGTATAATACCCCATAGCTGCTCCCCACAGTGTAATGCCCCCACAGCTGCCCCATGCAGTATAATGTCCCAATAGATTCCCCCTTACAGTATAATGCCCCCATAGCTACCACCATACACTATAATGCCCCCATAGCTACCACCATACACTATAATGCCCCCATAGCTACAACTATATACTATAATGCCCCACACTTTTTTCAAGTCTGAGGAAGACCCTGGTTCAGGGTCAAAATGCATAGCTTTTATTCTAATTTTATGACACCGCATGTCTTTTAAAAAATAAAAAATCTTTTTACCCTTATTTGATATCTTGTCCCGACTTGGATTTTAGTTGAATTTAATCTACAAGTGCAGGAGCACCTTTCATCAGGGGTGATCATTTTTTTATTTTCACAATTTGGATCTGCCCGACAGAGTATAATGCCCCTGTAGCTTCCCCCTTACAGTATAATGCCCCCATAGCTGCCACCATACAGTATAATGCCACATAGCTGCCCCATACAGTATAATGCCCCCTTAGATGCCCCTAGTACCAGAGCCCCCATATAGATTGCCAGTGCCCACATATTCCACAGTGAAATAAAGAAAGTGCCACAGTGCCCATTTAGATAGTGCTAACACCCCCTGTAGAGAGTGATGCCCCCCCTCTAGAGGCGGAATCCCCAGCCAGAGCGTCGGCAACGCCGTGGACAGGGATTCCGCTACAGGAGGAGCCACTAATGTCACTGCACAGTGACGTCCAGGATTCCCTATAGGAGCGGAATCCACGGCCATAGCGTCGGCAACGCTCTGGCATGGGATTCTGCTACAGGAGGAGCCACTAATGTCACTGTCCATATATGGACAGTGACGTCAGGGATTTCCTCTAGGACCGGAATTACCGGCCAGAGTGTCGGCAACGCTCTGGTAGGGCATTCCGCTATGGAGGAGCCACTGATATCACTGTCCATATATGGACAGTGACATCAAGGGCTTCCCCGGGCTCAGCGCTTAAAGTAGTGATGTTCCCAGAGTTCCTCTGTACTAATGCTAAGAAAGGGACTAATGCTAAATGCTAAAACGGCTCCCTGCTTCAGCATTGGGTTCAACTGTATCTGCTTCCTAAGGACGCAGATACAGTTGGCACCGGGAGTCCAGGACATACCATCGGCCACCTGGGACACCGCCCGAATTCCGGGACTGTCCTGCGGAATCCGGGATGGTTGGGAGGTATGTGAATGGAATAGGCAAAGAAATTTCTGCAACAAAATTGCTGTGTGTAAACTTACCTTTACAAACACTAGACAGGATAAGAAGTGTGGTACTATGGATTAGGTAGGTGCCAGCCTGTTTGAGGCATTAGTTCAGTAGGGATGAGGGTTTGTACTAGCATATTAGTTGAGTCAGGGTTAAGAAGGGACAGATGTATACTACATGGGTAAGGCCACACAGAGTGGCCCTGATACGGTTGCGAAGCGGCCGACAACTTTCCCGGCACCATGTTCAGCGCAGCTGTCAAATACCCTGTTAATGGCCGTGCCTTAACGCGGGTAAAACATCCCTTTATCTGCAAAATCGTGCGGCCATTAATAAATATACCCTTTATGGCCGCACAATTTTGCAGGTAAAGGGACTTTTGCCCGCATTAACAAGCGGCCATTAACAGTGCATTTGACATCAGCGCTGAACATGGTGCAGGCGCGGTTGTTGGCCACGTTGCGACCGTGTCAGGGCCGTTCCGTGTGGCCTTACCCTTAGGGTATGTTCACACGGGCTATTTTCGTGTGAAAAATCGGAAGCAGAACGCCTCCAAACATCTGTTCCAACAGGCAGTTTTTTTCACGGCCGTTTTTCAAAAAGGCCGCGTAAAAAAACGGCCGCGAAAAAGAAGTGCATGTCACTTCTTCAGCCGTTTTTGGAGCCGTTTTTCATAGACTCTATAGAAAAACAGCTCCAAAAACGGCCGTAAAAAACGATGCGAAAAACGCGAGTGGCTTAAAAAACATCTGAAAATCAAGAGCTGTTTTCCCTTGAAAACAGCTCCGCATTTTGAGATGTTTTTTTATTTTGTGTGTGCACATATCCTTACTCATTCCTATTCCTAATATTTGGCTGTAAAAATACTTGCTTCTTAATATTATTTATTATCCGCCTAAATGTCATTTTATGTTCCAGGTAGATGAAGGTGATCTAATACAACTCAATACTAATACCTTTTTTCCATTTGATTTTTCCATTCACCATAGAGGTCAAACTGTATCCATAACACATTTGTTAGGGTTCTTACACGTATGTGTCAGGGCTCTATTCTGACGTTCCTTCGGAGGTTTCCGTCAGAATGGAGCCCTGACTGAAACAAACGGAAACCATAGGTTTCCGTTTGCAGCACAATTGATTTCAATGGTGGCGGATCCAGTGCCAATGGTTTCCGTTTGTCTCAGTTGTGCAAGAGTTCCGTCGTTTTGACAGAATGAACAGCGCAGTCGACTACGGTATTCATTCCGTCAAAACGACGGAACTCTTGCACAACGGGGACAAACGGAAACCATTTGCACCGGATCCGTCACCATTGCAATCAATGGTGATGCAAACGGAAACCTATGGTTTCCGTTTGTCTCAGTCAGGGTTCTGTTTTGACGGGAAGCTCCGAGGGAACGTCAGAACAGAACCCTGATGCAGATGTGATTTCGAAGCCTTAGGGCTCATTAAGACTCGCGTAAAACTCTTCGGTGTGCTGTGCATGGAAATCACTCACAGCACACGGACCCATTGGTTTCAATGGGGCCGTTCACACATGCAGGATTTTTCACACAGCGAGTATCCGTTGCGTGAAACTCACTGCATGTCCTATATTGGTGCGTTTTCACACAACTACGCGCCCATTAAAGTCAATGGGTGAGTGAAAACCACGCACAGCACACGGATGCACATGATTTGCGCATCAATTCCATAAAAATAAAAAATAAAAAAAGATGTGCTTTGTGAGTGCGTAAAACATGCATGCCACTCGCAAAGCACAGATGCAATAACACAACGCATATGGACCAGTTTTACGCGCGTTTTTTTATGCGCGTAAATCTGTCACACTCGTGTGAATGTAGCCTTAGACTAGATTAATTTTTTTTAAACAAGCACTAATAAACATGCACAGCTTGGTAAGCTATTTAGTGAGATAAGGCAATGATCAAGGGGGAAGACACTTTTCTGGCCCTCATGTTCGAAATTTCATTGAAGTCAGCTTATCTTCAGCCTGAAATGGCTGATAACAGGGAACAATGCGGCAAGTGACGTTTAAGCTTAGGGTCCCTTTAATTCTGTCAAACCAGCCCACTTTTCTGGTCCAGCAGAAAATGTGTTTGCTAAAAGAGTATAAATGTTAGTCAGAAGTCAGGGTTGTTACAAGAGCTTTAATTTTAGCCTTAGAACTTTACAGGTTTTTTTCAACCCCAAAAATATGTAAATCAAAGAGAAGGAATAGAGAAACGTAAGCAGGAAAAAAAAAGAAAGCGGTCAACAATCGCTTTTGCAGAAAGTTATTTGTCCTTATGCCAATAATTTATTGACAGACATATAGGGCTCTCTTTTCTTTAGGAAGAGATTCTTTAGAAGCTGCAGTGTGTATCATACAATTCTGGGCCCCAGCTGCTGCAGAACAGCATAGTATCTCAGTTGCTGCAGACCTTTTTTTTTTTTAAATATAACGGAGTTTCATACCAATGCTACCCTTTTTTATAAAAAGAGGTCCTGCAGCAGCTGAGGTGTGTGTTATACGGAATAATGGACACCTACTATAAATCATTAAGACTATTAGGAGTCACTTTGGAATTATGTGACCTGTATAAATACATTAATTCTGCGGCCTCATGCTTTTATATAGTCATAGAAGACCTTGGTGATTTGTAATATTCTTATAATTTACAGTAGGGGGTACATTATCTCATATAAAATGCTCTCCTGAAACCAACAACCACTTTCCAAACTGTTGGATACAGCCCGGTAAAAAAGTTTTTGAGCATTCTTCAGATGTACCCTACTATTGCATATTTGTTCTAGATCTTTAAAGGGTAACTAAAACTTTCCGAGAATTTCTGATGTGTCATATTGACATGTCACAAGTTTTGATCGGTGGGGGTCCGAGCACTGAGACCCCCACCGATTCGCTAAAACAAAGCGGCAGAAGCGTTCGGGTGAGTGCTGAGCCGCTTAGCTTCTGATCGACTTCTCTCAGAAAGTCGAGCAATTGGTGTACAGGCTCATAGACTTTCTATTGAGCCCGTACACCAATTGCTAGGCTTTCCAAGAAAAGCCGATCAGTGGGGGGTGTACTAAAAGGCAAAGACTCCCGCAGACAAACGTATGCCGTGAAACAGTATAAATTTTTAAAACAGTATACATTATTCAATTGGCCATAAATTACAATGATTCGACTAAGGCTGGGTTCACACGACCTATTTTCAGACGTAAACGAGGCGTATTATGCCTCGTTTTACGTCTGAAAATAGGGCTACAATACGTCGGCAAACATCTGCCCATTCATTTGAATGGGTTTGCCGACGTACTGTGCAGACGACCTGACATTTACGCGTCGTCGTATGACAGCTGTTAAACGACGACGCGTAAAATGACTGCCTCGGCAAAGAAGTGCAGGGCACTTCTTTCAGACGTAATTTGAGTCGTTCTTCATTGAAGTCAATGAAGAGCAGCTCAAGATTTACGAGCGTCAAAGACGCCTCGCATAATGCGAGGAGCTTTTACGTCTGAAACGACGCAGCTGTTTTCTCCTGAAAACAGTGTCTTTTCAGACGTAAAAGGTAGCTAGCGTGTGCACATACCCTTACAGTTTAGATATCCTACTCTTCCTTTCTTTATAGCAACTATGAAGGGAAACCTTTTACAGCCCATCCTTAATCCGAGATGTTCTTCCGGCATAGCTATAGTAAGAGCAATGGGTAGCAGATGAACACAGGGGTCCAAAGGCTCCGCTGCCACATAAAAGACACTAGTATTATAAATGGTCCCTGGAAGGACCCTGGTACAAATTTTGTATTGGGATCCAGGAGCTTCCAGTTCTGCCTCTGCAGACATTACACACTTTTCAAACAATTTTACTTCTAGGAAATGCATCCTAAGAAAATTGCAGGATGCATATGATTTGAGAAAAATGAGGCACCAGAATTTTCATTACATTGGACCATCATTTTTGCAATTTGCTTATAGTATGTAAAATAAAATGCCTGCGCGTATATATGACTAGTCTGTTTGAGAGGATGCAGCACAAAACACTGGAAAACTCATAAAATCCTCTATTCTTCAGCTTCTTAAATCACATGGCTGCTATTTTAATCGCAGAGGCATTGTGCAAAACCATTAAATGTTTCATTTCAAGAAGTGTCAATAAGATCAAAGGAAAAGGCAAAAAGAGAAGCAGCTACAAGATTTGGGTGAATTGCATCGTATGTTTTGCTCTATGATGAAAACGTCTACACTAGTTGAATACTTTAGAATATGAAAAAGTTTTTTTTTACGGTTGCAATATATTGTAGGCAGATTCATCTATGGAGACAATTTCACTAGATAACCAGGCAGTTCATACAAGGTGAATGAATGCTACAGGAATCTAACCATCACTTCTATCATGGTAAAGGGGTATTACAGTTTCCTGCATTGGAGTGTAAATTCTCCCAATTGCTACTTAGCAACAAACTACAATCAGCCACTGTTACCAGTATGCACACACATGCCATAGAGATGTAACAAAGCAGCAGTTTGTAGTCTCCACGTCCCCTATTGGGTGAATATTCGCTTATGTATTGGAAAAACAGCATTTACAGCAATTCTTCAACATACACCTATTACCCAAATCATCCCCTTTACAATTGGAAGCAATTCAATTGATAGGAGAGTGAAGCATTGGTGCCGTCAACTGGATATAAATGCCATTCATGGTAACAATATTCTGCCAATGAAGAGAAGAAGAAGCTGCTGAAATTGCCCCTCCCTTCTCTCTGTTATGAGAAAACGGAAGCCATAAAAAGTGCCCGTAATCTGTTAATTGCACCAGGTAGAGCAGCTGCAGGTAATTCTTTTCCCAGAGCCTGGTCTCCTATCAAATATATATATATATATGTGTGTGTGTGTATATATCAGAGAAAGAAAGAAAGAAAAAAGAAGAAAGAGAGAATAAGGAAAGAAAGAAAGAGAAGAGAAAGAAAGATGGAACAAGAAATATAGAAAGAGAAGAGAAGAAAGAAAGAGAAGAAAAGAAAGAAAGAGAAAACAGAAAGAAAGAGAGAAAGAAAGAAAGGATAGAGAAAAAGAACGAAAGAATGGAAAAAAGAAAGAAAGGAGGGGGAAAAAAGGAAGGAAAGAAAGAAAGAAGGAAAGAGAAAGAAAGAAAGAAAGAAAGAAAGAAAGAAAGAAAGAAAGAAAGAAAGAAAGAAAGAAAGAGGAAAAACAGAAGGAAAGAAAGAAAGAGGAAAAACAGAAGGAAAAAGAAAGAAAGAAAGAAAAAAAGAAGGAAAGAGGAAATCAGGATTCTAACTAAAACCATCTTATGTCATGGTGACATTGGTGGAGGTGGTGTAATCTTGAATACCCATTGATTCCCAAGACAAAGGGATTGCATTGTTCTATCTGTCCAAACTCTTGCTCAGAGATTTCCTTCTCTGAAAATCTCCATTACAATGCTCACAGTAGAGAACTGTGGCTTTTAGTGGTGCTCTATCTTGGAACAATTTTAAACATGAGTGCATTGAACCAGAGGACGCCAAAGCAATATGTCAGGAAATATATGGAGTACTCCTTTTTGCATAAAGCAGATAACACCATAATCCTGTATAATTCACTAAAGTTTAAACTATAGGTTTATGTTAAAAAAAAATGTAATGCACTAAAGAAAAATTCACTCTATCGAACTTCTTAAATAGTCAGTTGATGGTCAAGGAATGTTGGTAACATTTGTGTTTTGTTTTGTTTTTTACCCCTTTTAATCCTTTCATATAATAGTATCTTGTATTGTAATATACATGTCACCTGCTCAATAATCCTAAACAAGAAGAGCTCTCAGCTTGTATCTTTCATCCATCAAACATGTCATTTTACGGCAACATATTAACATTTGTACAGCTGCAATATTTAGCATTTTCAAATATAATGTGACAACTATTTGTTAACCCAGCTACTGCTCCGCAGGATCCCATGTTTCCTTTGTGTTCATACCTAGTATTTGCTACCATCCCCTGCTCAGTGCAGAGTTATAATAATAACTGAGCTATTACTTTGCGTATTGATATATTCCCCAGCTGATCGCTGGCTCATCCTCTCCATGTACCAAGCAGCCTGTTAAGCTCCTTTAGTCAATAGCTGTTCTAGTTTTCATTACTCCCTGGAAATGTGGCTGCTGCAAGCTCATCCGTCATTCAATTACGTCCCATTTCAGTCCTATCATACACGTGTCATAAACTTGCTTAGATCAAAACTTCTGTTAATTCTATGTGCCTCCCTGGAGCCCATGTACGTGCCATGAACAGTGCCACGAAGTCCTGCATGAAGCTGTACAGCATTAGTAAAACTTGTCCTTTTATGCTGCTTAACACACAAGTCACTCTCCCTAGGAGATGTATATAAAAAGGATCAACAGGTATGATCATTTACCTGTAGCAGTGTAATCCTCCAGAGCTGCTTTTAGAATTCTGCTGGTTACATCTTAGCGTCTTCATTCTAGGCTTACATCTGCCAGCAAATCCTATATGTGCTGCCTATTTAAATTCTGGGAGGCACTATACAGTAATCTGATGTAGAAATGCCAGAGTCATTAAAGCTACCAGGTACCATTGTATTGCAACAGATCTTTTAAGCGGTTAGGGAACTTTTTGGTCAGCACAGGGATTGCTACCTGATTACAATAGAAACTTGCCGAATAGGGAATGTGCCTCAGGTCCAGCAAAAGATAACAATGTATTTACAAAGTTACCAAACTTCTAGCTTTTTCTAAAGTAAACAGTCGATGATATTCAATGGTGAACTCACACTTTACAGCTTTAAGGCCCCATGCACACGAACGTAAAAACGCCCGTAATTACTGGCCCATAGACTTCTATTGGCCACGGGTACCTTCCCGTGCTTACGGGAAGGTGCCTGGGCCGTTGAAAAATATGGAACATGTCCTATTTCAGGCCGTAATTACGGCACGGGCAGGCCCATAGAAGTCTATTGGGCTCCCGTAATTACGGGTGGCTACGTGTGTGCACCCGTAATTACGGGAGCGTTGCTAGGCGACGTCAGGGGATAGTCACTGTTCAGGGTGCTGAAAGAGTTAACTGATCGGCAGTAACTCTTTCAGCACCCGGGACAGTGACTACTGCTGGAGTTAATAGTATTAAAAGTTAATTTACCCAAAACTCCCTGCTTCTTCCTCCAGTCCGGTCTCCCGGGATGACGTTTCATCCCATGTGACCGCTGCAGCCAATCACAGGCTGCAGCGGTCACATGGACTGCTGCGTCATCCAGGGAGGTCGGACTGGATGTCAAAAGAGGGATGCGTCACCAAGACAACGGCCGGGGTACGTATGAACTTCTTTTACTTTCAATCACTGCGTAAACTCTGCCCGAAAGGGCTGCCCCTTCTCTCTATCCAGCACTGATAGAGAGAAGAAGCTGCCGATTAGTGCAGAGAAAACGGGTCCGTAAATACGGGTGGAATACTGGTGACAACGGACCCGTATTTATGGGCACGGGTCCGAAAAATACCTGTGGAATACGGGTCGAATACGTGTGACAAAGGACTCGTATTTACGCCAGTATTTACGGGAGGAAAAAAATACGTTCGTGTGCATGGGGTAGTTGGAGGCCAGAATTCAATATAAGTTTATTTTCTATTTACATAACAATAGTAGAAGCAACAACATCCAATTCAGTAATCAAAAATGTATTGTGCCCAAGTAGTCATACAGCAGAAAAAACATCAGTGCTCCACGAGATGTAAGTAACCTGAATATTGCAAGCAGTCATACTATCAGCGTACATACCTTATGTCAGCGTAAACAATTTTGTCAAGGATAAGATATATAATATATTAGAGAAACCTAAAGATGAAAACTTAAAACACAAGATAGGCAAAATGCACCAGAATTTTGTACATGGCATGCATCAAATTTATTCTAGAACTGGTATGGAAAGAAGTTGTAGAATACACCAAATGCCTTAAATATTTGTGCCAATTATGACGCAAAATAATGGTAAACTTGTATGCCAGCCATGAAGTGGCCTAAAAAAAGTGTCATATATTGCAAACAAATTGCAGCAAATCTATCATGCCACTTGTGCTATTTTGATCAAGTTGGAGAAATTATGATGACTAGAATCATGCGTCCTACACCACTATTGATAAATGTTCCCCACTGACTTTTTCCAGTACTATTGATTGGCACATTGATCTACTAGATCTGCAGTATTGCCAGCTGGTTTTCAGTGGCTATTCTCATAGACCAGTGGTATTCCACAGGCCGACCGTGGTCCGAATCCAGACACTGGACGCCAGCTGTCCAAACCTCTGCTGTCCAGACCAGGAGGGGAACAGTGTTATCTCCTATGCTACGCAGCCGCGCAGCTTCTGAACTTATCTCGCTCAGCCGTGATGATAGCTAGCGGGTAGACTAGGCAGCAAGAGAGGAACATCCCTCCTCTACTGCAGCAGCAGCAGCAGTAGCACGTAAGCGCTCTTAGGTGCTGCTGCAGTAGAGGAGGGATGTTCCTCCTCTACTATGTGAGTGACCAATTAAATTACAGTTCAGGGAGGGGCAAGCCAGGAGGGAGGGAGAAAGGGAGGAGGAAGGGCAGAAACCAAGAGGGGCACAGGCATGGCGAGAATGCTACTGTAGCATGCAAGGACCATCTACAGCCACTCACAAAAAGGGCCACACACTAGACCGTATTTTCAAACGCCTCTGTTTCCTATCTAACTGTTCAAACTCCTCCATCTGACCGCAATCTACTTACATTCTCTTCCCTTTTCTCTTCAACTGCACCCAAGTTTGAAACTAGCACAGCCTCATAGAAACCTCATATCTCTTGATATTCATATAGTCTCTAACTCACTTCTACCACTTTCTACCATATCTTCACTTCACGACACAGAAACAGCCACTGTTTTCTATAACAACACAATTATCGTAGCTCTTAATTCAGTCGCCCCTCTCACACACGCCAGATCTCGCCAAGTCAATAGACAACCCTGGCACACCAATCAAACTAAAAAACTGAGGCAAGCTTCCAGGGAGTGACGTTGGATGAAAACCTACTCCAAGGAAGACTTCACAACATACAAAGATGCCTTACAACTCACCTTCAAATCTGCACTCACTTTTGGAAAATAGGACTACTTCTCTAGTGTCATATGTTCTCTATCCCACAACCCAAAACAATTATTTCACACTTTTAACTCCCTACTCTGTCCCCCCGTGCCTCTCCTACATTTCTCATCTCAGCTGAGGCTTTTGTCACACATTTAAAACACTAGATGTATAACATAAGATAGTCTGCAGTCCCCACTACCCCTCTTCACAACTGCTCTCCCATAACCTGCTTCTCCACCATTACAAATGGAATGCTCTCCACCCTACTCACCAAATCACTCCTTACCACATGTGCACTTGACCCGATTTCATCCTACCTCATCCCTAACCCTACTGCTGTGTGTTTACCAGCCCTAACCCATATCTCTTCAACCTATCACTAACCTCTGGCATCTGCCCTTCTTCATTCAAACATGCAACCATCACACCCATCCTTAAGAAGATATCCCTCGACCCGTCATCTCTGTCCAACTATCACCCCATCTCACTACTCCCATTTGCTTTAATACTTTATGAACAGCATGTCCACCTTGAACTGTCCTCCTACTTCTCATCTAACTCAATTTTTGACCACCTACAATCTAGCTTCTAACCCCACCACTCCACTGAGACCTGAGACAGCCCTGACCAAAGTAACTAATGATCTTTTAACTGCCAAAGCCTCACGACATTACTCTGTGCTCCTCATCCTAAACCTGTCCTTTGACTTCAACACAATCGACCAATCCCTCTTCTTACAAACTCTCTAATCTCTTGGTTCTCTCCTGGATCTCCTTATACCTCACTACCAAACGTTTAGTGTTTCCCACTCACACACCACCTCCTTGTCTCGCCCTCCCTCTGTTGGTGTCTCTTAAGGCTCTGTCCTGGGACCCTTTCTCTTCTCCATCTATACCTTTGGCCTGGGACAGCTCATAAAATCCCATTGCTTCTCCACCCGCTATCTTAAACTCAACTTGGAGAAAACTGAATTCACCATCTTTCCCCCATCTCACTCAACACCCTTACCAGAACTATCAATTACAGTTAATGGCACCACACTTTCCCCAGTCCGCCGCCTTGGGATAACCTTTGATTCCGCCTTGTCCTGCACATCCAAGCCCATGCCACATCTTGCTGCCTCCACCTCAAAAACATTTCTCGAATCTGCTCTTTCCTTTACCTTGAGTCAACAAAGATGCTAGTACATGCCCTCAATATCTCCCGCCTAGATTACAGCAACATCCTTCTCTGTGGCCTCTCATCTAACACTCTTACACATCTCCTATCCAACCTCAACTTTGCTGCCAGGTTGATCTACCTCTCCCCTTGTTTCACCTCTGTCTCTCCCCTCTGCCAATCTCTTAGCTGGCTACCCGTTACCCAGCAAATGCAGTTAAACATATTACCAATGACATAGAAGGATATCCACAACCTGTCCCCTTTATACATCTCTGCCCTATTATCCCAATACCTGTCCACACTTTATCTTCGGTCCTTATAAGACCTTCGGCTCTGCTCTCCCCTTATCTGCTCCTCACATCGTGTTCTCCAAGATTTCTCTTGTGCATCCCCCATTCTCTGAAACTCAATACCCCAACACATCAGACTCTCTCCCACCATCTAAACCTTCAAAAGTAAAACCCACCTCTTCAGAAAAGTTTACAAACTGCAATAACCCTGCTACCACTACTCTACCGGATGAACATCTTCTACCATAACCTTCTTTTTCCTTTTCTTTTCCGTTGTAGATTGTAAGCCCTTGCGGGCAGGGTCATCTCTCCTTCTGTACCAGTCTGTCAATTATTAAGCTCATGTATATTGTACTTGTTGTTTTTACGGTCTCATGTACTTAAACCACTTCTCATATGTACAGCGCCCTGTAAGTAATGGCGCTTTAAAATAAATAATAATAATCCCCATGTGCCTCACATTAGTCACATTGGGGTTACTAATGTGAGCTAAATAGGGTTATTAATTTATTATCCCCATTTGCCACAAATTATAAGTAAGTAACCCCATGTATCTGCCATTAGGAACGCCATGCACCTCGTTTTAACCTCATACATCTTATATTAGTCATACTAATTGGGCTATATAATGTGAGGCCCATGGGGTTACTTCCTATTAATGTGAGATACATATGGGTACCAGTTTAGCAACGCCATGTGCCTCCCATTAATCGTAAGTCATCCCATGTGAGAATCACCAAGGTCATGAGGTTTCCAAAGGGCTGCTTATAAATCAAGACACGTCTGCCTGTGTGTTCACATCCAACCTCCCACCGCAGTTAACACCCGATTTACAGTTCTACAAACTTTGTCAAACATTAACAAAATAACATATTCAGCTCAGACCTTCACCTGACTGCAGGCCTAGGTAAGTGGACCTTCAGTAAAAGTAGTCGAGTACCCCTGCCCTAGACTTTCCATCACTGGTTAGTTCAATATGCACTAGTTGGTCTCTGTGAGATGCCACATTAATATATTTCAGTATGGATTGTATATGCAGATTTTGTACTGAGATGCATTTACAGAATCATTGCAGCAGAGTGCACAGCCATTTTTCTATCCTCAAAAGGACTTAAAATATTTTGGAGATGGAAAATATTGTATTCAAGGAAAGATATACATTTCAAAGGGGCTGTCAGCAGGTCCCTTACTATATTTGATTTGCATTGTATACATTATGCCTTGTGTACAAAGAAAAAAGATCTGGGTTTCCACAGTACCCTTCTCCTGGGAGAAAGAAATTGGCCTGGAGCATATTGCTCAATATTGTGTAGGCAGACACACAACTACAGAGAGATCCTGCTGCCCAGTGGAGTGCAGAGAAGAGTGAGGGCCTCATAGCAAAGATCAAAATTGTCCTCCCATTATGGAGACAGGTTTTGACATCCAGAACAGATGTGTGTGGTGTTTGTTTCTCCCTCACTCGTTTCACCCCTTTCGTGACCCTTAGGCCCATTCTTCACCCCCTTGTTTGCTAACAGTACTCGCCATGCAGTAGCAAAGAGCAGAGGACAAACGAGGGCTGGGCTCTCTCTTTTCAAGGGCCCAATAGCAGCCGCATGGTCCGCCTCTGTGGTATGTACACCCTTGCTGCTGCCCATAATTGATCATAATCGGTAGGCGCTGATCCCAAGATTACTAAAAATGGGTTTAAGTTGAGGGTCAATGATAGTCATGCTCGATCCCAGGCAGCCACTTCTGTTTGTTGTAGTGTCTGCCCAGGAGGCATTATGCTCCAGGCACATTTCTCTTTACTGAAAGAATATGGTTCTGTAATGTGTGTAAAATATTCCAAAGCTCATTCTTTTATAGAATTGGATCTCAGCTAAATGAGAGTTGAGTACCTCTTGCGCTGTGTTTTTAGAAAGTCTCCCACCAGATGATAGGTAGTACTGCATGTGACAGAAGTAAATCAATTGGCAAGTAAACTGCATGTTACTTAACATAGTAAAATCTGTTTTAAAGTAGAATTGCTTTGTATGATAATATGAATCACTGGTACTTGAAAAGAAAACTGATGGTTTCGAAACTATATATTAAATGTGTCAAGTCAACCGGCTATTCTTTAAAGGAAAAACATTACACTGTAAGTCGCCATGGGCTACTTGTGTCAGATACAAGGAATTTTACAACAGCCAGTATCAGCCCGTACATAAGTCCCTATGTACACGGCAAAGGCTGTATGGATGTACACACATTCTCTGTGGGTCCGTACTATGGAGCCGTGTGCCATTGTATAGTGCTTTGTGCAGCTTTGTATTACAAGGAATATTCTGTAACATGGTGTCTGATGGGGATTGCCACAATATTTTTCTGTCAGATGCCAATTATGTGGATCTGCCATAAATGCTTTAGATGGCAATACCCTTTAAGTTTTGTTTGTATGTGAACCTCACATAAACAAATTCCCTTTGGGACAGGCATTGGAAGAGATTTATCAAAACTAGTGCAAAGGAAAAGTGGCCCATAGCAACCAATCAGAATGCTATTTTCATTTTCCAAAGGACCTATGGGAAATAAGAGATGGAATCTGACTGGTTGTTATAGACAACTGCTCTACTTTTCCTAAGCACTAGTTGTGATAAATGTTACCCCCGCCTTATGATCAATAGAAAGAAAAAAACAAAGTGAATTCATTTTTAAAGATCTGGAGCAAATATCCATTTTCTTCAACTATTTTTTAGAGTAACATTAAAAGTGAAATTTTCATTCCAAAAAACACCTTTTTCTTTTCCCTCTTCCACCTCTCCGTCTTCTTTGGTATATGGGTGGAGGTAGGTTATTGGAATTAAATGAAAATATTTGGAATATTCCTTCTTAGGCCCTGTTTAGACAGAGTTTTTTTACACGATTTTGACGCGGAAACCGCATCGGAAAACGCGCCAAAAAACATCCGAAAATGCCTCCCATTGATTTTAGGAGGCGGAGGCGATTTTTTTCCCGCGAGCGGAAAATGTGTCTCGTGGGAAAAAGAAGCGACATGCCCTATCTTCGAGCATTTATGTCTCTGACCTCCCATTGACATCAATGGGAGGTAGAGAAAGTGTATTTCGCTGCGTTTTTGCCCGTGGCACTCAATGCAGCGAAAAATGCTGTGAAAATCGCGGCAAACGGCGTAAATTTTGAGGCACAATTTTCTGCCTGCAAAAAACTCAGTGTGAACAGGGCCTTTATAGATGTTTTTATGTACATTAGAAATGTATAAAAAAAAGAAATAAATAGAACCTGACAAAAAAAACTATTGTAGTTTTCTGTTGAAGCATATACTTAAAGGGGTATTCCCAACTGAAGTGTTTCTGGGGTAAAAAAGCATATCCTTTTTTTCTAAACCTGGACAACCCCTTTAATGATGGTTATTTATAAGAGGGTCTGTAATATTGAATGGTTATAGGCTGATTGAAACGATATACGTTGCTCTAATTTGTCTAATTGAAATAGCACCAACTGTATACAGGAACTATACGATATACATATTACCCCAGCAGTTTGTGAGCTGTGTATTTTTCAACCTTACGTGCTACACCCCCATTCCTCTTGCTTGGCTGTTTCCATAACTTCATTTTCCGAATGCATATGGTGTCCACCTCACCAGCGGGGACTCCCGTTCTGGAAGTTAGGTGTGGGTCCCAGAGATGGCACCCGCATCTATCAGACATTTATGTCATATCTCATGGATATGCCATAAATGTTTCAGTTGAGAATGCCCCTTTAATGACTTTTCTTGGTGTGTGTTGCTTTTCTTACTTGCTGATAAAGCCATTTATGATAGTAACATAATTTAGATATACATTAAATACATCCCTTGACTTCTGTTTATCCCTTTTAACATGAGCACTTGAGATATATCTATCTAATTTCCATAAAGCTCGGTGAGTCACTAGATCTGTGCTGATCTAGCATATTTCTCACTGTGCAGAACCGTAATTCGCTCATGGATTTGTATACGCCCAAATGTTAAAAGTCTCCATAACCATGTATGATGCCAGGACTATAATCTGACGCTGCTGCCGGTCAGGCTCATTAATGTAAGGGTACTCTTGTCTGTGCCAAGATCGATACTGGAATCATTTCAAGACCTTTCTGAGGAGCACCATTCTAGGATTTCTACCGTTCTAATCAACAACTGAAATCCAAAGGAAGAAAAGATAATTAAGCAGAAAATAAAAGGAATCAGCCGCTTCCCACACACTGTGTCAGATTAAAATGCCTCCAACGATTACAACGCAGTCTACTAATTAACTGGAAAATACCGTATGTGTATGGCCAAGTCACATGATCAAATTAACGGATACAGGCTGCTTATATGAGTCCACGAGCGCTGTGATGTAAGACTATTGGTCACCTAATCTTGATCACTGATCTGCACCAAGATACATGAACCTACTCCTTGGTGGTCAATAACCTGCCTTGTGTTTACACTGCCTTGTGGAAGCCGGCTGAGAGTAGTAGGTCAGTAGGGGCAACAAAAACACACTGATTTGCTTAGATGGGTTTTAGTGTTGTGCAGATTAATGTGACCTAATTTGGCGTGAGATATCAGGGTCTCCACTTCACAAGGCACAATAGCAGCCGGGCTCCCCCTCCAGGCCCTTTCATCGCTATTTAATTCCTTTCGCTTTCTCCATTCACTTAGAGACTAATCAGATTAAATCTTTTTCCAAAAGGTGCTCTCTGTCTCTCCCTCACTGCGTCTCATCCCGCTCTTCCTCTGCCCCCTCCTCTATTGCCGTCTCAAGAAAACTGATTTTGGCAGCCAGATCGTTAGACTGTTTTATGTCTTTGAGTCCTATTACCTCATTGTGCCTGTTGTTATTCACCTCCTCAAAGCCATTCTAGCTAGCCATAGATGCCCTCCCCTCTTGCCCGGAGACTTGCGACTTCCATGCTAGGCATCACCTGAATCTAGCTCTAATACCATCAGCAAATCGTCCACATGAAAAGAACTAAACAGCTAAACATGATAAATATTTTCATATACAGATATTGGTAAAAAAAATTAAAAAAAAAAGTTTCCACTGAGCTTCTTGCTTAACTCCCTTCAAATTACTCTTTCCTTAATTTGAAATTCCAGTTTGGAGCCACTTTAATTATTATATTAGGAAATATCATTACAAGCAGTTCACTAATATAATGTTATAATCAGAATTACTCCGTTTCAAGACCAATAATGAGAATAAGTAGAAAGGGCTGCTCTGAAATGTATTTCACTGTTCCCCTTCAGGTGCCATCACCAGAATATAGTAAACCTCTCGTAGAATGTGATGTGATGATATGCATCATGGCAACAGGCCATTCACATAACACCCACTGTTGTAGATGCCACTTCTGACAACACCAGCTGGGCACGGACCTACAGTTGGCCTAGAGCCCTAGACGTAAGTTTTGTGCCTATACTTTATGCAACAGATATTGCATTTTGCTTCTATTGACCGCTAAATGAATCCACAATAAATATGTTTCTTAAGTATCAATATGCTACCAGCCTACAAATAATGGCATTTTTTAAATTAGATCTTGCCCACCTGCTAATGCATGAACTAAGTGCTGATCCGCATGACGCTACCAGAGAATTATGTCTTTTTCAAGCACTGCTGAATGGTGTCACTGTATCATAATAATGTCCATTCTGGCCTCTTGACAGAGGAAGGCAAATGAAAAACATATTCACAAAGCCAGTAAAGGGAAATCTGCTGCATAATCAGCCCTTTCACCCTCCACGCAAACCAGCCCTCCCTCCCCACTCCCAAACCCAGCCTTCTTAAACCCAACTTAAAAAAATGATTGAAATTCAATTGGGTCGAGATCTACTCACAAATGCATTGGACACGGCCCTCACTATAAACCAGGATTGTATGCAGAAGCAGTGAGGGGGTAATGAATTATTCATAAGCCCCTGTCTTTCAGAATTATAGTGTGAAGAAAATAAATGGGAGATTATACATGTATATACATACATGTACATTATATTGGCATGTATATTTATGAATGGAAGGGAGAATATGAGGTCTAGCAGTATGGATGTGTAAAGAATGGTGCATTATAGAGAAGTGCAAGTTGTTAGTGTTCATCTCGACTTTTATATGGGGAATTCTAAGCGTCTCTTCTCAAATCTTTAACTGGCATCCCCTAAATGCATTATATATCCCAGTGATCCAGTAACACAACCTCATAATGTGGGACTTTCATCTTATTTAATTTGATTTTGTAGCACAGAAGGCTGAAAAATACACATAGCTCACAAACTGCTGGGGTAATCTGTATATCGTATAGTTCCTGTATACAGGTGGTGCTATTTGAATTAGATGCCTTGGAGCAGCGTATATCCTTTCAATCAGCCTATAACCATTCAGTACTACAGAATGACCATCAATAAAGGGGTTGTCCAGGTTTAGAAAAAAAGGATATGCTTTTTTACTCCAGAAACAGCGCCACTATTTTCCATGGGCAGAGTCTGGTATTGCAGCTGAGCTGCAATACCAGACATGGCCAATGGACAACAATGGGGCTGTTTCAGTAAATAAAGCAGATCCTATTTCCTATGAATATAATCACTGAAAGCAATTTTTAAATGTTGTGGAATAACCAAATATTATCACACTCTTCATTGTGTCACATACATAAAAGTTTCTAGGAACTTCCCTAAAGAAATGCACTACTTAAGCAGTGATATTGGCCTCGGAGTCCCATAGTTAACTGTTTTATGATTTCATCCTCAGTGTGGATACAACTATGTTGATGTAGTAGATTTGAACAGATTTTTTTCGGTAGGAATTAATACCAGAAGACATAATTTTTCACAGCAGACCTATTGGCTTTAATGAATGTCCAGCACTTTCAGCCTGATTAATCTATTAGGTAACATATATTTAGCCATGGTTTACTGAATTCATTATATTGTGATTCTTAAAGAGGTTTTCCGAAATTCCAAGAAACTTGACTCAATGGAGAAAATGGCATAAAATAACAAAACAACCTAAACTCACCTGAAAAACCTGCTGATGCTCCGCCTCTGCCGCTTCGGTTGTCCCCGCTGCTTTTTGTTCACCTTGCTGCAGTGATTGCGTGCCCGTACAGCTACCTGACCGCGCAGACAAGAACTGCACTCAGCGATCTTGTGCCGTACACTGCTATTGTACGGCACAAGTGGCTGCATCGGTCACGTGGTATACTGGCACATCATCACTGCAGCAATCTAAACAAGGAGCGGCAGAGACCACCAGAGCGGCGGCGCCGGCGAAGTATAGGTTCTTTTGTTATTTTACGGTATTCCTTCCAGTCAGTCAATCTTCTAGGGATCTCAGAAAACACCTTCAACATTACCTATTATTAGTTCTTAACATTGTATTTTTTTTTCCGGTATTCAATTCAAGTCCTGGCTAGGGGTACTCTAACTGCTCTGAATTCTCATGAATGCCAGGTAAAGAAATAAACACAAGGCTTATCACAATTATTCTTACCCTACCTATGTATGAAGAAGACTAGATTGTAGTAGGATGTACCTTACCATCCAGCAAGAGCCTTGCAGCTCGGGTGGCATGACCTACAGTAAATTCCACCGCTATACATAATGACTACTTAAATATGCATCAGATATGCAAATTAAGAAGGCTCTGTTAAATTTATCTCTGCAAATACTATTGCATATAAAATTAATAATGTAATTACATGAACTCTTGCTTTTTATGCTTTTTGACGAAAAAAAAATCCAGTTTGATCCATGTAACAGTGTTGGGGATCTAAACCTTCCGCAATGTTAGAATAAAGCCTTTGGCAAGATATAAAGTAACTTTGGGGATTTTATGCTATAATGAACAGGACACTGAATGCATTCTAGTTAAAATAAATATACTATTAGGGCATGACCACACATGGCGGAATTCCTCCGCAACTGTCCGCATCAATGCCGCACCTAATCCGGGTTGCGGATTACGGCTGCGGATCTGCACAAAATGTGCAGAAAATTGATGCGGACTAGCTGCTGCGGACTGCGGGAAAAGTGCTTCCCTTCTCCCTATCAGTGCAGGATAGAGAGAAGGGACAGCACTTTCCCTAGTGAAAGTAAAAGAAATTCATACTTACCGCCCGTTGTCTTGATGACGCGTCCCTCCTTCGGCATCCAGCCCGACCTCCCTGGATGACGCGCCAGTCCATGTGACCGCTGCAGCCTGTGCTTGGCCTGTGATTGGCTGCAGCCGTCACTTACACTGAAACGTCATCCTGGGAGGCCGGACTGGAGACAGAAACAGGGAGTTCTCGGTAAGTACGAACTTCATTTTTTTTTACAGATACATGTATATTGGGATCGGTAGTCACTGTCCCGGGTGCAGAAACAGTTACTGCCGATCGCTTAACTCTTTCAGCACCCTGGACAGTGACTATTTACTGACGTCTCCTAGCAACGCTCCCGTCATTACGGGAGCCCCATTGACTTCCTCAGTCTGGCTGTAGACCTAGAAATACATAGGTCCAGCCAGAATGCAGAAATGTCAAGTTAAAAAAGCAAGACGTATCCGCAGCACACATGACATGTGCATGACAGCTGCGGACTTCATTGCGGAACTTTGAATCTCCATTGAAGTCAATGGAGAAATTCCGCCATGAGTCCGCCACTGCTCCGCAACAGACAGAGCATGCTGCGGACACCAAATTCCGCTCCGCAGCCTATGCTCCGCAGCGGAATTGTACGCATCGTGTAAACGAACACTGCTAAATTAAAGTGAAAGTCAATGGAGAAACGGCTCCGCTGCGGATTAACGCTGCGGAGTGTCCGCAGCGGAATTTAAGTGAAATTCCGCCATGTGTGAACCCGCCCTTAAACAATAATGTTAAAAGAAAAGACGTCCACATTTGTAAAAACCTTAAAGTAGATGAGACCATGATGCCAACACTGTTTCATACTTCCAAATATAATGCTGGTGAACACATCACTGGAGCCAACATATTACCTGGACACATATATTTCCCACATTATCACAGAGATGATATCCAGAAAATGAGGCTTTGTTAGCTTTTTGCTTAGCATTCAGCAAAGGTTTCTTCCTCCCAACTGAACCATGACGCCATAATAATGCAATCAACACTGAGAGGGAGATTGAGACTTTGCTAAGCAGTTTTCTCCTAGAGTCTTGTGGGGCAATATTCTGTTGCATCATATCAAAGAAAATCAGCAACTGTGACATTTCTTAGATAGGACGGACAGTAAAATAAGATCTGCCTTTATTTATCCTTTGGTCTGTATCCGTTCTGTATGTCCTATATGAAGACTAAAAACATTTTATTTCCGTTTGCATAAGCAAAAACGGTGATTTTTAGCTGCGGCCATATTTTTAAGGTTCACAAATCAATGCAATAATTTAATTTATTATTGCTATTGAACAAAGGCAGGAAAGTTAGATCAGTTGTAAATTATATATGACTATTCAAAGGATTTTTATTTCTGATTCCACTGCCGTGACTTTAACAGATTCTTCTTAGGCCCTGTTCACATCTGGGGTTTTTTTTCCCCTATGTCTAGCAAGTACATCAGTAAAGCTCCCGACGTACACTCTAGACATGTCCATAGGGTGACAGAGGCCAAAAGAGTTTTGTTTAGCCTCCGTCAGGCTGGTGGATGTCGGTTTATCTTTTTTTCTTTAGGCATGCAATAGCGTAGTAGACTATGCTGTTCCATCCCGCAAAAAACATATACTGTATTGTTTCCTTTAACATGAAAGCCTATTAATGACATGACATATGCCACTGTATGGCATACGTCACAGCCATCTGATAAATGTATACATAATGGGCTTTTCAATAGCGTTTCATGACATATATATATATATGTATATATATATATATATATATATATATATATATATATATACATATATGTTAAACGGATACCATAATAGTTCATTGCCGATGGATAGTGATGGATGGTGGCATTCGTCACCCATAGGCTATAATGGTATTCGTTTAACGTATACGTTATAAAGAGATTTAAAGGAGTTCATGATGTATACTTTTTATGTATACCATTATATTTCTCAGTGTCAGATGCCACTATTAGGCATTCGTCACAGCCTAGATTTAGCGGATATGTCGGGAGCTTTTCCCTGTATAAACGTTAAACGTAGGCACAAAATAAGGTGTGAATGGGGCATTAGTTGTATATCTGAGAACAGTGGTATCCACATTAGTTTATAATATACAAGCTAAACTCCAGTATGAATAGCATGGTAGGTACACCCTACTCCAATCATCCTTTCACTACATAGAATAAGTACTGTGATGAAGCCGAGATTTTGACATTTTTGACTAAGTTTAAGGTTAAAGGAGTTTTACAATTCAAGCAAATGATGGCATATGTTACTTTTTGATGGGACCCTCAATGATTACTAGAATTAAGAAGACCGCGGCACTCTATGTAGAGCACTGCGGCTCCTTCTGAATTTTACTCGGCAAAGCATCACTCCCATCCAGACACTGCAGCTCAAGTCAATGGCGTTGAAGTGCACGTCTCTGTACATCACCTGGACAGTTTGCAGAGAAAATGCCAGAAGGGGTCTCAGCCCATTTATTCACGTTATTTTTGGTTCAAAACAGTGCATTATCAGCATCCGGAAAAACGTTCTAGTTACAAAAGTATATATAAAATCATGTACAAATGTAGCATCATCTAAACACCCTTTTGGTTTAAAAGTATTTTTGTAAAACTAGCTTTAACCTGACAACTTTGTATGAAACATCTTTCGTTTTCAAAACTTTTCATTAGTCGCACCATAAACCAACTAGAATTTAGGATTAGGGGCCTTTAGAGATACAGTCTCCTTTCAACACCCATATACCCTATGCATCCTGATTATATAAACTATATGGACAAAATATTGGCACACCAACACATTACACCTACACAAGCTTTTATGACATCTCATTGTAAATCCATAGGTATTGATATGCAGTTGGACCTCCATTTGCAGCTAAATTAGCTTCCACTCTTCTGAAAGGCTTTCTACAAGATTTTGGAGTGTGTCTCTGGGAACTTTTGCACATTCATCCAAAAGAGCATTTGTCAGAAACTGATGTTGGACGAGAGGGCCTGGCTCACAATTTCCATTCTAGTTCATCCGAACAGTGTTTGATATGGGCTCTGTGTGGGCCAGTCAAGTTCTTACACGCCAAACTCACCCCACCATGCTTTTATGGACCTATCTTTGTACACAGGGACACAGTCATGCTGGAGCAGAAAATGGCCTTCCCCAAACTGTTCCAACGAAGTTGGAAGCTACAATTGTCCAAAATGTCTTGGTAGACTGAAGCATTAAGATTTCCCTTCACTAGAACTAAGGGGCCTAGGCCAACCCCTGAAAAACAACCCCATAGCGGTAACCCTCCTCCACCAAACTTTAGAGTTGGCTCAATGCAGTCAGGCAGGAAACGTTCTCCTGGCAATCGCAAAACCCATACTCGTCCATCAGACTGCCAGATAGAGAAGTGTGATTCATCCCTCTACAGAACACGTTTCCACTGCTCCAGAGTCCAGTGGTGGCGTGCTTTACACCACTCCAACTGACGCTTGGCATTGTGCTTGGGGGTGTAAGGCTTATATGCAGCTTTTTGACAATGGAGACATGAAGTTCCCGGCACACAGTTTTTGTGCCGATGTTAATGCCAGGGGAGGTTTGGAACTCTGCGGTCATTGAGTCAGCAGAGCGTTGGCGACTCGGCACTCGGCAACCCCACTTCGTAACTTTACATGGTCTGCCACTTCGTGGCTGAGTTGCTGTGGTTACACTTACGCTTACACTTTGCAATAATACTGCTCACAGTAGATTCTGGAATATCTAGGAGGGAAGAAATTTCACGAACTTGGCTTGTTGCAACGGTGGCATCCTATTACAGTACCACGCTCGACATCAGTGAACTCTTTAGAATGGCCCATTCTTTCACAGATGTTTGTAAAGGCGACTGCATGGCTAGGTGCTTGATATACCCCTGTGGCAATTAGACTGAATGAAACACCTGAATTCAATGCTTAAGAGGTATATCCCAATACTTTTGTCCATATAGTGTAGCTCTCCTCAACCATGCCTATAGTATATATAGCTCAATCCTACACTATCCAATCCATTAGTTACAATCTCAATATCTTTGCTTACTCAATACCAAGGGCATGTCTGTACTTTACTACCTTATCAACAAATAACAGTTCATCTAAAAAAAAATCTATAAAATACACTGAAGACAATACTAGATATTGAAATATGTGGAGTCGAAAGCGGCTTTTTAAGTGTATCAGAAGAAGAAACATGGGTACAGAAAATGAAGAACTATCATTGTAGGTCATTAAACATATGAACGTAAAAAAGAGAATGGATCTGGATCCAATTTTATAAAAAGTTAAACTATTTTAGCAGCTGAGTTAGGAAGAGATTGGAGAAAGAGGAGATAAACAGGAATGTCACTCAGTAGATTTACTATACCACATGGAAAAAATCAGCTTCTATAAACCTGACAAATTCTTACGGCCGTCCTGCCAACACAATGCTGACACAGTATTATTTTGCATTGTGGTATTACATAACCCCCAGTTGTCCATTTTTTGGACTCAAACCACCTATTCTTCTTTCCCTTCAAATTATCTATTTTCTCGTTCTGACGTTAAGATCTTTATGATAAGCTTCTCCAATTACTCCCCTAAGAGTCTGCTGCATATACTGTTACAAGCTTATAAAGCTCCACATCTCAGTCCTATGCAGGTCTGTATGGTGAGATGTGTTTATGATCATTTACATCTGTCGAGGTGTCTATAAATGTATACATCTGTGTGTCAATATTTCACAAGATGTATTCTTATTTTTCACTATGTTTCGTCTCCCCCTACTCATTTGCTCCAAATTCCAATGAACACTAAATTTCGTAAAAAAATCTCATGAATATTATTTCAACCGAAATGTTTATAATATACCATGCATACAGGTATGGATGCCAATATAAATATTAGGGGCGTACATAGAATTTATAGGGCCCCATAGCAAAAGTCAGAATTGCCCCCCTCTTCCGCGAAGTGGCAGCGCTGGATCAGAGGGGCATTCAATATGTGAGTATTGTTTTTATTTTAGCCACTTTCCCGCTTTAAGCACAACCCCTATCATTATTAACCCCATTTATTTTTAATATTCCCCCCTCTGCCAGTCAGATCTCTTCCAGGCCCTCTTTACCCCCCTCCCCCTCTGCCTAACACACGGAAGGAGCCCAAGACAAGAAATAATAATAATAATAATTTAAAAAACGACGTTGTTCTCCTGCAGACAGCCAATCTTGTCTTGGTAGGAGGCTAGAACAGAGGAGTGTGTGGCCAGAAAAAAGGCTGTATGCTGTATGCAGCAGTAGCTCCAAAACAGAAGAGTGAGAAACCGATCAGCGGCGCTAGCAAAATGGACATCATGGGACACAAATCTCACATGACAACTGGCCAATAAGTGGAGTCAGCCTCTCTGCTTATTTTTTAGCTGAATTTTGTGACCTTTTTGGGCACAGGGAGCCATGAAGACGAAGAGGCAGAAGTAGAGTAAATGATGAACCATAGCTAGGACTGGGGGCCTGGGGCGAACACCTAAAGACATTAATGGGGCGCAACAGGGGGTGGGAATATTTGTCACTTGGCCCATAGGTCCTGAAGCAGCTGCGTGGTCTGCCTCCATTAGAGAGACACAACTGATAACTATGTACACTTTGCCACTGAGTAGTGCACTCTAAGGCTGGGTTCCCACGTAGAGTAAACGCTGCGGAATTACCGCAACGGAATTCTGTGTGGAAATTCCGTAGCATTTACAGTAGCAGCAAAGTGAATGAGATTTAGAAAATCTCATGCCCACGCTGCGGAAAAAAAAACCTAGTCTATGGGCCAAACAGGCAGCATCTCCGCACAGAATACGCAGTATATATTGAAATTCTGTGGATTTGAAAGTCACACGACAGAAAACTTTCCACACAACTTTTCTGCGGTTTTTTTTCCCCGCAGTGTGTGGCTTAGATTTACAAAATCTCATTCACTTTGCTGTTACTGTAAATGCTGCGGAATTTTCGCACAGTATTCCGTTGCGGAAATTCCACAGTGTTTAGTCTGTGCGGGAACCCAGCCTTAAAGAGACTCTGTCACCACATTATATGTGCCCTATCTCCTAGATAAGGAGATGGGCGCTATAATGTAGGTGACAGCAGTGCTTTATTTTTACCACTTTATTAGCGATTTTAGATTTATGCTAATGCGTTGCTTAATGCCCAAATGGGCATATTTTCACTTTAGACCAAGTGGGCATTGTACAGGGGAGTGTATGACACTGACCAATCAGCATTATGCACTCCTCTCCATTCATTTACACAGCGCATAGGGATCCTGTTAGATCCTTATGTGCTGCCTTATACTAACACATTAACAATACTGAAGTGTTTAGACAGTGAATAGACATTCCAAGGGATGTCTATTCACAATCTCTGCACTTCGTTACTGTTTCTATGGTAGTTACAGCCGAGGAAGCGTGATCTCGTTGTAACCTGTTATTTACCGCATAATCTCGCGAGATTACGCATCCTCTGCTGTAACTACCATAGACAAAGTAACGAAGTGCAGAGATTGTGAATAGACATTCCGTGGAATGTCTAAACACTTCAGTATCGTTAATGTGTAAGTATAAGACAGCGCATAGCGATCTAACAGGATCCCTATGCGCTGCCTAAATGAATGGAGAGGAGTGCATGATGCTGATTGGTCAGCGTCAGAACACTCCCCTGTACAACGCCCACTTGGTCTAAAGTGAAAATACGCTCACTTGGGCATTAAGCAACTCATTAGCATAAATCTAAAAACGCTAATAAAGTGGTAAAAATAGATTGTTTTTTTTAAATAAAAAGCATTACTGTCACCTACAGTATAGCGCCCATCTCCTTATCTAGGAGATAGGGCACTTATAATGTGGTGACAGAGCCTCTTTAAGAGACATTGAAGGAGAATAGGGAGCATTGCAGAAAACTTCTATATAAAGACTGAGGCTCATAGGACAGAAAAGTTCATGCAAGCACTGCTGCATTAGTACCATGTATACTCCTATGTGTTGATTGTGGTGTACTATATATTCCATTGTAAATTTATGATGTGCAAACTGCTTAATCAAAAGATTACATCGACATCTAGAATGATTAATAACAATTGATTTAAATCTGAAATTGTTCCTGGCAGTGGAATGAGGGGGCTGGCATGGGGGCATTGTGGCTCTCATGGGGTGTAATATGTCTGTCATGGCTGGTATGTGGTGTAAGAGCAAGAAGCCAAAAATACCTGAGCAGTAAACTCTGCAGGGGAGAATTATAGCTGTAACAAGCCTTCATACCAGTCTGGCCCAGAAAGGTAAGACGGGGAAAATGAATTACTACAATCAGAGAGATCTGTGAGTCATTTAAATGTAAGCTCTTGGCACCATATGCCGTAAATGTACGTGTTGGGAGCTTGTAGATAGTGCTCAGCATTGTACATTTACAGCATCATGCCATCGTACATCACTTGTGGGATGGACGGCTGTTATTGACAGCCGCCACACTGAGGCAACGAAGATCAAAGGTACTCGGCCATTTAACCCTTGTAAAGTCGCAATCAATAGCAATAATGGCATCACAAGGGAGGTGAATATTCTTACTAGCCGATTGTCAGCCCTGACATAGAAATTTCCTTGGCTGACAGTTTCAGGAGACAGCCTTGGGCCTAACAATAGCCCCCAGGACTGTCCTGAGCTAATCACTGTTATGGAATACCTGAGGTATGCCCTAACAGCTACATATGCATTTTACATACACAACCTGCAATGTATCAGAATGCATAGGTATTCCAATGCATTTAAATAAAAAAAAATCAAATTTTCAAGTAAAATTCCCCTTGTTGGACCAAAAAAAATAAAAAAATTAAATAAAGTAATTTGTAGAAAAAACAAATATGTAGGCAAAAAAATTTAAAATAACCACGATCATTTAAAAAAAATAAAAAAAAACGTTTTACTTAAATAAAAATCGTAAAACATAATAAAAATGTATATTATTCATCTTAATGGTTAAAATCTCTACAATAAATTTAAAGCATCATTTAAGGGGTCTGGAGAACTAAAAAAAAATTATAATTTGACATTCTGCTTAAAAATTTGTTATATTTTATATGTATAATAAATTATTCGCTAAATGTAATGTACCCAAAAAATATATAACAAAACAAAAACCTTAACGCAAAAAACAAGACCTTACACAAAAAAGGTCAGTGAAAAAATAAAAAAGTTATGGCTCCCGGAATGCACTGGGGCAAAAAAAGAAAAATATGCTGTGTCCTCAAATGCTATTGAAACCTTTGTAGGCTTTTCCTAATTTTTATTAAATCTATGTTTTAGGTGATTAGAAATGTTTTTTTCAATTGACTTTTTAAAAAAAAAAATGTTCTATGCATCATCTATACATAGAATCTGCATAGTTTACTATCAGTCAAATCCGTCAGTGAAGTGACAGCAAACAATACAGCTTCTACGTGTAGAGGATATATAGAAGCTGTATCGGAAAAAAAAAGAATTGTAAATAAAAGTCAATTATACAAAATTTTTAAGCACCTAAAACATAGATTTAATAAAAAACAAAAAAAGCCAACAAAGGCGATTGGCTGTTTCCATTAGCCCCGTAGATTTTGAATTGAATGCACATATCCCCCCTCCACTCCATTCATACCTCTCTGGTCTTGTGGCTGGGGGGGAACGAGGACCGGAGACCCCATTCTGGCGATTGGTGCGTAACTAATTAGCCACTACGTAGTTTCGCTGGTAAAAATACATCTATGACTTTATGATCTGCTATGGCCAACGTGGCAGTGTGGCACTATAGTGTTGGGACAGTAGGAAATAAGGCATTATAATGTGACGACAAAATGTCTTCATACTCTCTTATAAGCATTGTAGCAATTGGGGAGGACAATGTGCAATTTAGAAATATGCAATTTTAGAAATGTAAGGACAAAATTCCCTTAAAAACTATAGTGTTCATACATCATTTGATGTGACACAATGGAGGGGATTAGGAGCCCAGTTTTAGGGATCATAATATGCTATTTTATATGTTATTAACTAATTCTTATGGTTTTATCAAATTAAAGGGGTTTTTCAGTCAAATATATTACACTAGAAAATAATGATAAGAGCAAAGGGCAACGCAGTAATAAGTGTTCTTGTGAATGTTGCAATTTGCATGGGGTGTTTGAATCCTCACTAATCCCCAAGATTTATATTCTACGGTCTACAGGCGAACATAAAGCTGCTTATATAGACTAATGGTGGGATACAATGTCCCCCAATACTGTATCCTTATTTGTGCAGCAGTGGGACCATCTCCAAACTGTAGATGACAAATCTCAGGGTTCTACAAGGATTAAAATAGCCCAATACAAGCTACTATGTCCACATATTCTTATTATTTAACGGTCCTTTTATTATTACTTTTAAGACAAATATATACTCTTTAACCCCTTAATGACCAGCCTATTTTAGACGTTAATGACCAAGCCATTTTTTAAGTTTTTCCATCGTCTCATTCAAAGAGCTATTCAAAGAGCTATACACTTTTTATTTTTGCGTCGACATAGCCGTATAAGATCTTGTTTTTTTGCGGGACAAGTTGTGCTTTTTAATAGCACCATTTTGGGGTACATAGAATTTATTTATTAACTTTTATTAACTTTTTTTGGGTGGAAAAGAAAAAAAACCAGCAATTTCGCCACACTTTTTTGCGTCCTAAAGTTACGCCGTTTACCGTGTGGTATAAATAACACAATAACTTTATTCAGTGGGTTGTTGCAATTGCAATGATACCAAATTTGTATAGTTTTTGTATGTTTTACTACTTTTACACAGTGAAAACATTTTTTTTTCAGAATTATTTGTTTTTGTGTCTCCATATTTGAAGAGCCATAACGTTTTTATTTTTTCGCCGATGCAATTGTAGGAAGGCTTTTTTTTGCGGGACGACTTGTAGTTTTTATCGGTACCATTTTGGAGTAGATGCGACTTTTTGATCACTTTTTATCATATTTTTTTTAAGGCTGGATTCAAAGAAAATTTTTGCATGTTTTTTTATTTTATTTTTTACAACGTTCACCGTGCGGGTTAAATGATGTAATAAGTTTATAGTTGGGGCCGTTACGGACGCGGCGATAACAAATATGTGTAACTTTTTTACTTTATTCTGTTTGTTAATAATAAAGCCGTTTGTAAGGGGGAAAAGCAGGTTTTTCATTTTTTTTTTCACTTTCTTTTTTTCACTTTTTATTAAACTTTTTTTTTCACTTTTTTACTAGTCCCACTAGGGGACTTCACTATGCGATAATCCGATCACATTTATAATACACTGCAATACTTCTGTATTGCAGTGTATTATGCCTGTCCGTGTAAAACGGACAGGCATCTGCTAGGTCATGCCTCCGGCATTCACCACAGGCAGACCTGGGGGCCTTTATTAGGCCCCCGGCTGCCATCGGAGAAACAGACACTCAGCGATCCTATCGCCGGGTGTCAGTTGGATGAGAGGGAGCTCCCTCCCTCTCTCCAAAACCACTCAGATGCGGTGCACGCTATTGTGCACCGCATCTGAGGGGTTAAACGTGTGAGATCGATACTAATATCGATCTCACCCGGCAGAGCAGGGACGCCCCCAGCACTCAGCTACCTCTGGAAGCTGAGAGCAGGGAGATTTGACAGCTCCCTGCTCTGCTTACTTATTCCGATGCGCGACGTAAAAAGTCTATGGCATCAGAATAAGGCCCGTTAGTGACCGACGTAGAAACACTATGGGCCGGTCACTGACGGGTTAATATTGAGCCACAGGAGTCTTTTACAGACTAAAGAGTTTATCTCCTATACTGTGGTATGAAATGTTTATAGTATTATATTTTTTATTCTTGTGAATTTATAAATTAGGGTTAATATGCAGTGTGTGTGTGTGTGTGTGTGTGTGTGTGTGTGTGTGTGTTTTCATTTTGAGTGCACCCGTCTCAATTGCTGTTTAATAATAAAAGTAAAAGAGGCTTTGAAAAGACGGTGGAAATCCCATCGGACGACTTTCTTACTTCAAAGGCAGCTCAGTCATTCCCCTCCCTGTTGGCACCGAGTGAGCTTTGCTTAGCATCGGGACCTTTCTAATTGGCTGATGGCAGAAGGTTGAAAGGCCTGTGTACTTAACAGAGCCCCTTAAAACGGAATTTCACTAAGGATGTGCTACTGGAACACAGTGAAGGAGACAATACCTATCAGAATTCATTTCCCGCTAATCACAGAGAATATATACATAGAAATCTCGAGATAAGCATACGGCATGAGTAATATAATCATTTTAGGATTTGTAATTTCTTCTAAGAACGTCATATTATCACTCTGGTTTTCAGTACTTGATATATAACATAATTATAGGCTACTAAAGCTATATTCTTTTTAATGTAGTAGAATAATAGCTTTATTCAAGAAACTATTCATTCTAAAGATGTAATCAAGTAAGAAGAGTTTAAGAGAAGGGAATTCACTTTATTAATAAGCTTCACATTTCGACTAGAACTGGAGATTAGAGCAAATTCAGATGTTAGTTTTTAGCAATGGCACTTTTGAAAAAAATGCTGTTTTTAAAGACACACATATGAGTATGACCTTCATCCTGTACACGTCCCTGTGCGGATTTACCTTAATTTTAGACTGAATTGTAATGCAGGCCTGCATGTTAATCGACACAGCCCTATTGTGAGCATTTCCACACAACAGGGACCTACTGCGTCTCAGCAATTGGAAAACAGCTGCTATTTATTACACTTCAGGTAAAATAGACAAGATACACAACAAAAGTCTGTCTTCTAACATGGCCGGCATACAGAAGAAAAGTGCTTCATTGTTATTTTTGTAAGCATGTCATATAGGCAGCTTTACAAGCTCAGTCATGCAAAACTCCATATGTACATGAGCACCATAAAGGACACATGACAGATGTGCGCGTAGCCATGGCACACTAGAAAAACACTTTGAATGGACTGATTCATACACAAACAACCGGGCCAAAAACAAGGATATCATATCCCCTTTCCTGCCTATTACATTGCGCTTCAGGAATTTATACATAATTCTATAGTATATGTGCTCAGGTGTATTGTTTATTCAGCCCACATGCCTGCATACATAGCAACTAAGGGCCTGTTCACATCCGCGCCGGGCTTCCGTTTATCAGTTCCGTTCGACCCTTCCATCAGAGGAACCTATGAATGGAAAGCCAAACGGAAACCATAGCTTCCGTTTGCATTACCATTGATTTCAATGGTAATGCTTTCATTGCAGTTGGTTTCAGTTTGATTCTGTTCCAAAATCCAACTGCAACGGAAGCATTACCATTGAACTCAATGGTAATGCAAACGGAAGCTACGGTTTCAGTTTGGCTTCCCGTTCATCGGTTCTTCCGACGGAAAGGTCAAACGGATGCCCGACGCTGATGTGAACAGGCCCTAATCGTAGTAGAACAATTCACATAGTAACTGATCCAGCACTTTCAGAACTCATGAGGCGAAAGATTACAGGATTCTGTGGATCATCTCATTTATCAGAACTGTCTAACATCAAAACGGTGCATGTTGCCCATAGCAACTAATCAGAGCTCAGCTTTCATTTCTTAAACTACTATGGCGAAATGAAAGCTGCACTGTGATTGGTTGCTGTTGGCATCATGGCCAGTTTTATGTCAGAAAATGTTGATAAATGCGGCTATGTTTTACTAATAGTTTCGCAGCTCCATCAAACATGTGTAGGACTTTCTGCAACTGACCAACTTCTGACTAAGGCATAAGGCTGAACCTACAAAAATGGCTATATAATTTCTGTTGGTACAGCTGCTACACTAAAGCATGGGTACATTGTAAGCAAAAAAGGTAGAGGACATATAATTTCTGAAATGTCAATTGCTTTATTATACAAACAGGTGGCTGAATTATGGGGTCTGGATTTAGGAGTTTGGGGGGTCTGAAATAGTTTTAGGGTATAGCCGGGATTAAAGGAATTACACAAGCTTTATAGAAATTGTAACTTTAACTGCAAATGGTGTCTGAGATCCCCTCCCTCTATACTGTCCTCATTGTAAGGTACTTTTCGTAAGGACAGTATTTAGGAAGTATAAAAACATTTTTTTTTATTCCGACAAACCCCATTCTATGGCAAGCCATGCCCCAATAAACCACTTCCTATCAAAGCTAAAGTGTCCCTAGCCCTGCAGTTGCCTTTACAAACATTTGTGAAAGAATGGGTGGTACTAAAAAGCTCACTGAATTCCGGCGTGGTACTGTAATAGGATGCCAGCATTGTAACAAGTCCATTTCTGAAACTTCCTTTCTCCTAGATTTGCCAAGATCAACTGTGAGTCGTATTATAGCAAAGTGGAAGTATTTAGGAACCAAGGCAACTAAAGTGCTCAGGCGCATAGTGCATAAAATTCGCCAACGCACTGCTGACTCAATGATTGCAGAGTTCTAAACCTCCTCTGGCATTAACATCAGCACAAAAACTGTGCGCCGGGAGTTTCATGGCATGGGTTTGGGTTTCTATGGCCGAGCAGCTGCATGCAAGCCTTACATTACCAAGGACTTTTGTCCACATAGTGTTTGTGTATATATACACACTACCGTTCAAAAGTTTAGGGTCACTTAGAAATTTCCTTATTTTTGAAAGAAAAGCACAGTTTTTTCAATGAAGATAATATTAAATTAATCAGAAATACACTCTATACATTGTTAATGTGCTAAATGACTATTCTAGCTGCAAACGTCTGGTTTTTAATGCAATATCTACATAGGTGTATAGAGGCCCATTTCCAGCAACCATCGCTCCAGTGTTCTAATGGTACATTGTGTTTGCTAACTGTGTTAGAAGGCTAATGGATGATTAGAAAACCCTTGAAAACCCTTGTGCAATTATGTTAGCACCGCTGTAAACAGTTTTGCTGTTAAGAGGAGTTATAAAACTGACCTTCCTTTGAGCTAGTTAAGAATCTGGAGCATTACATTTGTGGGTTCGATTAAACTCTCCAAATGGCTAGAAAAAGAGAGCTTTCATGCGAAACTCGACAGTCTATTCTTGTTCTTAGAAATGAAGGCTATTCCATGCGAGAAATTGCCAAGAAACTGAAGATTTCCTACAACGGTGTGTACTACTCCCTTCAGAGGACAGCACAGACAGGCTCTAACCAGAGTAGAAAGAGAAGTGGGAGGCCCGCTGCACAACTGAGCAACAAGACAAGTACATTAGAGTCTCTAGTTTGAGAAATAGATGCCTCACAGGTCCTCAACTTGCAGCTTCATTAAATAGTACCCACAAAACGCCAGTGTCAACGTCTACAGTGAAGAGGCGACTCCGGGATGCTGGCCTTCAGGGCAGAGTGGCAAAGAAAAAGCCATATCTGAGACTGGCTAATAAAAGGAAAAGATTAATATGGGCAAAAGCACACAGACATTGGACAGAGGAAGATTGGAAAAAAGTGTTATGGACAGACGAATCGAAGTTTGAGGTGTTTGGATCACACAGAAGAACATTTGTGAGACGCAGAACAACTGAAAAGATGCTGGAAGAGTGCCTGACGCCATCTGTCAAGCATGGTGGAGGTAATGAGATGGTCTGGGGTTGCTTTGGTGCTGGTAAAGTGGGAGATTTGTACAAGGTAAAAGGGATTTTGCATAAGGAAGACTATCACTCCATTTTGCAACGCCATGCCATACCCTGTGGACAGCGCTTGATTGGAGCCAATTTCATCCTACAACAGGACAATGACCCAAAGCACACCTCCAAATTATGCAAGAACTATTTAGGGAAGAAGCAGGCAGCTGGTATTCTATCTGTAATGGAGTGGCCAGCGCAGTCACCAGATCTCAACCCCATAGAGCTGTTGTGGGAGCAGCTTGACCATATGGTACGCAAGAAGTGCCCATCAAGCCAATCCAACTTGTGGGAGGGGCTTCTGGAAGCATGGGGGGAAATTTCTCCCGATTGCCTCAGCAAATTAACAGCTAGAATGCCAAAGGTCTGCAATGCTGTAATTGCTGCAAATGGAGCATTCTTTGACGAAAGCAAAGTTTGAAGGAGAAAATTATTATTTCAAATAAAAATCATTATTTCTAACCTTGTCAATGTCTTGACTATATTTTCTAGTCATTTTGCAACTCATTTGATAAATATAAGTGTGAGTTTTCATGGAAAACACAAAATTGTCTGGGTGACCCCAAACTTTTGAACGGTATATATAAAGTCCTAAGGCTGGACAGAAACGTCGCATCTCTGAATTGATTTAATAAATCACATTCTTTTTGCAAATATTGGAGTGCTGCAGGATTAATTTTCGATATATTACATAGTCCTTGGATCAGGATTACCTGCTATGCACCCGTTACTATAGTGGAATTTGCTATAGAGTGCTGCTTTCTATATATATCTTCATATATATATATATATATATACACACAAACACATTGTTTTCTGGGAACTTTCTGCGTATGGTTTTGTAACTGATGCTCATATTTGGCTGAACCGCTATATATGTTCTAGACAGACTTCTGTGAAATGATTGATGCAGTGTTTATGACACCTTAGACAACGTATGATGATCCTACACAAATAGACAGTTTTTCAGGGGTAGCAAATATATATATATAGACCTGGCATAGTCATAAATTCGTGTTAAAGTTTAATTGTTAGCTTTAAATAAATCACATAAGAGAGAAAAAAAAACATGGCAACACTTGATCAACAAGGTAAGATATCAAAACCATATTACAGTGTGAGAAAAATAGCAGGTGTATATAACAAGTAACGAAAGAGACAGGCATGCCCACCCCTTTTATTATCCTTGACATGCAAGGGTAACAGTGGTCAATAGTTATTCAACTGTCTATCAGAAAGTCATGTCTTACAGAATAAGATGAATTTACTCATGTGTTGGTGAAACTAAGATCATGTTGGACTACAGTACAAGCCACTGTAGGCTTTTACAGAGCTTTTCAATGTACAAGTGTATATATATATAATGTTTTATTTTAATTTATATATAGTAATGCAAGCATCTTCCCTGTATAAATACACCATTAGACCAAAAGCCATAACTGAATTTTTTCGTCACATAGCCGCGTGAGGGCTTATTTTTTGTGGGACAAGTTGAAGGTTTTCATGGCACCATTTAATGTACAGTATTATAAAATGTACTGGGAAACTGCAACAAAATGATTTGTGGGGTGAAATGGGCAAGAAACAGCGATTGTGCCATGTTTAGTTTTTACGGCGTTCATTGTGCGGTAAAAATGACGTGTTCACTTTATTCTGTGGTTTGATACGATTACAGCGATACCAAATGTATATGTTTTTTATGTTTTACCACTTTTATAAATAAAAAATTATGTTTAAAAAAATAGTTTTGTGTCGCCATATTCTGAGAGCCATAACGTTTTGTTTTTTTCGTCGAGTGAGCTGTGTGTGGACTTATTTTTGGTGGGACGAGCTGTAGTTTTTATTGATATGATTTTGGGGTACATGCGACTTTTCTATTCTATTTTTTAGGGAGTTAAGGTGACCAAACAACAATTTGGACGTATTACTTTTTTTTACGACGTTCGCCGAGAAGGTTAAATAACGCTATATTGTAATAGAGCAGACTTTTATGGATGCGGAGATAACAGTTATGTTAATTTTTTTTTTTTAAAAAAAACAACATTTCTTTAGTGGAAAAAATGGGAAAAGTGGGTTATTTTGAACTTTTAATTTAATTTAATTATTTTTTTGGTACACTACTGAATACTTTTACTTTTTTACTTGTTTCATTAGTCCCCTTAGGGTATTTGAATGATCGCTGGTTCAATACAGTTCAATATGTATTGCAGTATATTGCCATTTTTACAGGCTTCTGTTAAGCCCTTAACAAAGGCAGAAACATGGCAAACCTGGGGGCTTTCTTTAGGCCCCCGGGCTGCCATGACAAACAACGGCACCCCGCGATCGTGTCGCGGTGGTAGGGCGATGGGCTGTCAGAGGGGCCGCCCCCTCTTTCTAACGGCTTGGAGGCTGCGGTAGCCCTTGAAAAAGCTACCGCGAAAAGCGCGTCGGGGCTCCTGTTGTGGAGTTCATTTTAGGCTATTCATGCTACACATGGGTTGGTATATCTGGGACCTTATTTGATTCATGGTGATTTCCTGGTTTCTATTTAGCTTCATACACATTGAACTTAATGTTTGCTGCCATCCCTTTCTATATATTGTTGGGTCAATTACATGTTGTTGTGTGGAGACATGGGTGTCTGAACCTTATTTTTGGTCTGCATATTTTCCTCATATTATACACATACAGCTTGTTTGACTAAGTGACCCGTAGTGCTGTTATATATACTGCACTGTTGAGTATATGTAATTTTTTGAGTAGCCTTTCTGTTCTCTACATCAGTGTATTTTAATTGTTTGTCTCATTTTAGGTCCTGATGGCCAATGTGTATTTATTGTAATAAAGGATTCATATATTTTTGCAGATACAATTTGTATTTGGTGTTATTCTTCCCTTTGTGGAGGTGTTATATGTCATCACATACAGTTATGGGTGTTCAATGTCTATTTTCTTTTTAATATGTGCGTACGTTTATTAACGTTTACCGTTTGGCTTGTCTCAGTATAGGTATTCATTATTTAAATCAGTTGTTTATTATAATCCTATGTTTTAAATTGTTTGGTGTTTTTTTTATGTGGTTATTTAATATTGCAGTTTTAATAATGGCCACTAGAGCAGACACAATTGGCTGACACTGTTTTCTGTAGATCACTTGTCAGCTTTGCTGCATAAATTGGGACAGAATGATGGTGGACAAGTTAATGACAGCTCTACTGTACTGCAGGAGGCCACGATAAGGCAGAATATCAACACTATATACCCATGGATAAGGTTCTATATGTCCATTTCTGTTCCCTGGGCAAAGTGGCTGTAGTCATCACTTCTTGAAGACTGTAATAATGATTTAGGGAGTCAATAGACAGCTCTTTGTCAATTTACGCTCATTTATTTTAGCTGCCATAAAGCACAAAAACCCTGCTGCACTGTCTGTACAAACAATACCAGTAGGAAATGTGTGCTTCCAATATGGGTACCCGCAGTTTTTAAAAATAAATATTTGCAACATTCAAAGAAAACAACAAACACATTATTTCCCTTCTGCGGACTTAGACCCAGTTCACAAAGAGTTTTTTACGCTGATTTTGACGCGGAAACTGTGTTGGAATCAGTGGCAAAAAAACGGTCGAAACCGACGGAGGCGTTTTTTTCAAGTGGTGGTTTTTAGCCGCTCGCTGTAAAAAAAGCGGCATAATCTTTCATGCCGCGGTTCCGCCTCTGCTATCCCATTGAAATGTTTTTCGCAGCGTTTTTTTGCCCGCAGCGCTCAATGGCTGCGGCCGAAAAATGGCGCAAGAATTTGCAAGCAGGTCAAAATCTGCCTCAAAATTGCTGAAGGAAATGTCTGTGTACTAATCTGCCTGCAAAAAAACTCTGTGTAAACAGGGCCTTAATATTAAATGCTTGATAAACAAAAAACAAAAAGAGAGAGATGTCGCTCCTATAAGGTGATAACGTACTTAATTATGAATGTTATCTAAAAAGGAGAATTTAGATTGACTCACCTGGTGGAGTTGTGCAAGATCATCGGCACAACTCAACTTTGTTGCATATCGGGTGTGATTCACCCTGGTGTTGGCACACTGAGTAAGCCTCCGGAGCGGACCCTCGATGTATAGCTCCAAGATTGGAGATTCCACCGTGGTCGGGTAATTCTCAAAATGAAAGACATGGAATAAAATACTCCTTGTATCGGGCGCTCTTGTGCAAATGGTCTAGTGAGTCCACAATCGGATTTTTGAAAAAAAAAATGATTTATTCTGTGAACATACTTAAAATATAAGGGCTGCAACTCTTTTCGATCTCGTACCGAGGTCGAAACGCGTTGCAGCACTTGTATTTTAAGTATGTTCACAGAATAGTTTTTTTTTTTTAAAAATCCGATTGTTGACTCACTGAACCATCTGCACAAGAGCGCCCGATACAAGGAGTATTTTATTCCACGTCTTTCATTTTTAAAATTAAATGCATTAGACATCCTGACAAGTTTTAGTAAGTACTTTTATTACATATGAAATAACAATACTAAATAATAATTTCTTATCTCTCTGCATTGTGCTGTTCATCTGTTATTTCTCCTGGAAACGGATTAATAAATTGACAACTGGGCGTTACCTTTTCTCTTACCAGCATGGTCCCTACTGAGCTTGACACTGTCAGTTCTTTTTGGACAGTGTCAGAGCGAGTGTACCCCCGCTATATTGAAAAGAGAAATGGTAACACATAGTTCTCAGTCGAAACACAATCAACTACTCTCAAGAAATTAACAAGTTTTTGGATTCTCTTGAATGGCTATAATTGAGACCATTTATAAGAACCTAGGAGAATGAGCAGTAAATTAAAAAACAAACAAAACGGCATGTTGGGTGGTTTAATGGATCCACACCTAGCAGAAAGCGTATTAATCAGTGGAAGAGGAAGGAAAACATAGAAGAAAAAAAGGTAAGGGTGAAATTATTCCAACTGTGGTGGGGGAGGCTACTTTGGGTTACCACAATAGTCATAATAAGCAGAAAAAATGAAAAAAACAAATATATGCATCCAGGTGTAACAATAGTGGCAAGAAGCTGCCAGGATCAGAATATTGTTGTCTTTTTGGCAGAATCCTGAAACATCATCCAAGTGTGCCAGGTCTCCAAAAACGTTATAAACATGTTTTTATCAATGGACCCTTCATTCTTTTTGTAAGGTCCCAGATCTGTCTCTTTCTGGGACCATAAAAAAATTGGCCCTGCAGAACTTTATTGAACTTGTTACAATCAACAGACGTTTATATTCTGGGCATAGTTAGCATACATCGTACTTCACCATTTTAATTCCTACCGTTCTAAGAATCATTAAACCTTAACTATTGTCTAAATGTACAAGGTAACGAGAGAAAATGCAGGCCCCTGAGGAAAGGATGCCTTCTGACAGAGTGGGTTATGAAGGGAGGGAGAGCCCTGTAATAACAGCGGGCTTTCCTAAAAGCCCCCTGGTTAGCGCTGTTTTGATACAGGCAGAGCATAGTTAATAAAACCTCTTTGGAAGAACCCCAGTGAGGAAATCTGGTGTGGAAGTGGTTGCACTGCTCCTCCTCACCTTAAAGGGGTTTTCCCACGAGGGATATTTATGACATATCCATAGCATATGTCATAAATGTCAAATAGATGCGGGTCCCACCTCTGGAAACCGCACCTATCTCTAGAACGAGGCCCCTAAACCCCGTTCTACCTCTTTGTGTTCTGGCTGATTTCCGAGCATGAAGGAGAAAACCCCATAGAACTGAATGGTAATTACGGAAATTTAACTGCCATTCACTACTATGGGAGTTACGGAAACAACGTAGCTCAGCGAGTTTCGTTGTTTCCGTAACTCCCCACCATGTAAATCAGGAAGTGGCCGGGAGTCAACGTGAGCACAAAAAGCTAGAACAGGGTTTAGAGGGCCCCCTCCTAGAGACAGGTGCAGGTCTCAGAGGTGGGACCCACATCTCTCTGACATTTATGACATATCTTGTGGATAAAAGATTTCACTCCTGGGGGGCCTTTTGCGGGAAAGATTACTACAAAGGGTGAGGGTTGGCTCTCAACAGTCCTCACCCAGATAGGACCTGTCCCAGCCGGCACGGGTTTAATCTCTTAATCCGTTGCGGTCTTTCTCCTGCCTCCTGCCAACGTCCTTCCCATCTTAGCCCCAGCCCCACTATTAGTAAAATGAGAGGCAGAGCCCCAAGTAGGTCCTCATCTGACTCTGGTAGAAGAGTACGCAGTGCATCTAAAGAAGGTCAGACCAGAACTGCAGCAGCTGCTGCTAGGCAGCAAATAGTAGTTAACACTGCCCCTCTTCCTTCTGAAGCGGAGCAGGGGTGCATTTCATTCCTTAACCCACTGTTTGTGATGCAGCACCTGAATCTCCAGCTCCCAGTGACTTTATAGCTCCCACTCCCCCTTCCTTGAGCGGGCCCCACGTGGGCTGGCCCTTTTTCTTTAGTAGGAAGAGGTCAGTTGCTATTAATAATCATGCCCAGCAGGTGGCACTAAGATTACTGCAGCTGCAGGGGCCCTAGTTGCTGTGAAAAGTGGTGCATATACATGAAACTGAGGCTGACTGCGCCCCATTTTATGATGCCCCTGAAATTCAGCTCTGCCCACACCCATTCCATCTGCTGCCTGTTCGCCCATATGGCATTGGATACAATCGCATTTCCAAGGAAAAAAAGTTGCATGAGAATGTGATTTGTGGTCTTCTGACAAGCCATACAGGCATGTGAAGCATAGGCATAGAACCGCGAGCAGGTCTTACGCGATTCTCACTGATGCTCTCATGGTAAAAGGTAAAGGAGAGCACTCTTGAGGAGACCACGGTCAGTATCCTATTTTACTTGTTCAAGCTCCCCCTGCTGTGACCACAGTTGTTCCACCAGCCACGACAGGAGCCACAGGTGCAGAAGATGAGTTACGGTTGGCGGCAGTCGTGCAGCAAATTCTGGGAAGACCGAGATACCGATGAGGCCATTCACGGCTGTCGCAGATGTTGTGCCCACCTCGCTTGAAAGCCCACAGACATTCAGTGAAGTTGGGGAGTTGACGTGCTTCCAAGCTTGGTCAAAGGCGCCCGTGCCGGCGAAGGTGAAATTCTTAGTTTGAAAAACAATATAGCCTAAATTAGATAAAGAAAAAGGAAATAGTCCAATACCACAGATGACTTCCCCAGGTGGATCGTTGGTTCAGCCTGCATTGGGGTCGGGGTCTTTGGGTTTAATGTTTCGTGACTATTTTTGTAGTGTTGCAATTATGCAAAAAAGGAATTTGTGGATATATGGTCCCTCGGCGAAACAGCTTACAGCGGTTTAAGGAAAAGCGTATAGAAAAAGGTGATAAAAAAAGCAAACGTTGCCAAAACTTTTGGAAATTGGCTCTAAGCGTTCTTGGTGCTAGAATGTATTCTGACTCAGAAACATCCTAAATACTGTGCTATGTTAATTTATTTAGACACATTTTTCTAAGCGTACAAGCAACACAGGGGGCACGGCCTGGTGGAGAACTGTAGGCGGAGGTTAGATTTGCATTCAGAGGTAGGCTGGGCGTCAAAAGCTACCGATGTTTGGCTTCAGCTGATGATGGCTCAACGCTCCTCCTTGTCCTTTCAGCCTACAGCGGCCAGCCCAGGCTTTCAGCCAGCAGCCGCTGGACGCAGACCCGGGGCATGTTGGATATATAAAAAGGGCCTTGCCACTTTTTTCACATCCTGCAAGTTTCATCACGAATGCTCGATTTGTGAAGGGTAGCATTCCATGCTTAAAAAAAGGAAAGGTGGTCTCCAAGCCTCTTGCTTTAGGCAGGACCAAGGACACCAGTGAACATGGTAGAGATGTGCCCATGGCTAAGTCAATATGACAGGAGACCGGGCATCTATTATTCAAAAACTTTTGTCATGCATATCTTTCATGCTACAGCTCCGCGGTTACCAGGACGTTACTAAAGAATTTAACTTTCACCAAATCCTAGCGGGTTGGCGTAAAGCATCGACATTTTCATATTCGCACAGACTGGTATCCTTCCTCTTGTGACAGTATATCCTATCTTCTCTACAATTCATTTTTTCTGATGCCTACGAAGCAGCACTTTTTCATTTAGCCTTTTCTTTGGATTTTTCGGCGCACTTGTGGGCAAATTAGTACCTGGCAATGGGAAAGCCCCTATGGCTATGGCTTCATCCGGTGTGGTTTTACTGCAAAACAGCATAAGAATCTGGATAATACGGTCAAAAACTGAGATTTATGTCAGAGGCATGTGGATATCATTTTTAGCTCACCTATTCGAGTACTGTCCCATAAAAACGGTGAGCAGTTACTAAGTGATACGGAACAGTGATAAACATTTTTAACACATGCAAATAGTTAACGTTTTACTAAATTTTAATTTGTGTCAGTTTTCAAAAAGACATTAGTGTACTTTTGGCCAAGAGCAAAAGGATATCTGCACACATTTTTTTTTCAGACGCATCGAGCCTACCAGATGAGGACATAAGGTTGGGTAGGTGAAAATCTGAATGTTACTGGCATTACATCTGTCCAGATTTACTTACATGTTGAATATTTCTTGTTTACTTTAGCAGGGTCACATAAGCCCAGAGTATGGTTTATCGGGCATTCGTAACTGTTCTGAGCAGAGAAGACAGCGGCTTGTCGTCCTGGTGAAAAGACCCTTGGTTTTGCAAAGATCCATGCACACTGGAAGGTTGTTCGGGGGTTAAAATGGGTACAAGTCCTACACAAGGTAGTGGCAGATAGCAAGATTCACCAGGGCTCTACCATTCTGATCGACGCAGGTGGAAATGATTTATGATCTATCTGTTTATCCAAGTGGATAGATGGAGAGGTGCTTGCAAGTCACCAGCTAAAGAAAGAGCTAGAAAAATATTGAGCACTCATGTTACTCGGCATGTCCGATCAGAATGTGGTGTAGCTGTCAATAGGCAGTTTGAAGGGGACAATCACAACTTACTGCGGGATGATGGAGTGCATTCTAATTCTATAGGGCTCGACATACTATTGCCTGGTTACAGAACGTCCTAGACATAGGGTTACATCTCCTTTCTAGTGGGATGGATCAGGGCATTATGTAGGAGTTCACAAACCCCTTATGGCGGGAGTGAGAATCTTGATTAGGGTGAGAGAAGTCATCTTTACCTTCACACAAATGTGTATCACAGACGTGGTGAACGACATCCGAGATTACCACCTCTTCAAAGAGTAATTGTATCATTTATGATCAAGGTTCGCTTTTAGCTTTTATATAAATATAATTAAATAAAGCGGAGGCCCACTTTCCATCAAGATCTGAGCTGTGTTGTCTAATTATTGAAGGCTATACAAAAAGAAGATTTGGGCTAGAGGTAGCTCCCATTTAAGTCTGCTTAAAAACGACATTAGCAAGGAAGTCTTGCTTGTCCAAGTAACTCCTGTTTGTGATAGGTGAATTCCATAGATGTGCAAACAGGAGCACCTTTTAAAAAATTAGTCCAAGGGAATGAACCCTGAAAACCTCCTTCCCTTTCTGAATAAGCCAACTGAGTTGCTAACCAAAACCATCAGGTATCTGTTAGATGTTATGACCTACTTTTCTTATTGTTAAGCCAAACTAATATTGCTATAATCATATTCGTAGCTTTTACATAGTATATATTTGAATGTAGTTAGATTTTGGTGAAAATATAAAACCATAAATTGTATAGAAGGAAAATAATATACTTTTCAGAATGCAATAGTGGCAAAAAAAAGTTTTAAGCAGATAAATTACAAGTACCTAATTATAGAGAATATGGAAGACAACAAATAAATTAAACATGCAAAGCATACTGACCCAACAAATTAGGAAGAAAATTCTCAAGTGGTTTTAGTAAATTGCTGAAAATTGTGTTATAATGACTACAGTAAGGTACAAGGGAATTCAATCTAACAGGATATGCCAAATGGGGCAAGATTTACTGGACAAAATTGCATTTCACAGCAATATAGCGTCAAAGCAGAAATAATTACAATTTATAGAATTAACTTACCAAGGTTTCTAAAAAACGAACAACACCCTAATGAAGAAAAGAATAACCTGAAATAAATCATAATGGTGTGGACTGTCAGATCATGGTCTTGGCAGACCTCCTCCATAAAATATCATTCTGTATCATTTTCAGTCCAAAACTAGTTACATTTAGGGGAGATAGGGATGACGTTTTAATACAGCCACAAATCAAGTTGGAGACTATGCTGGCGAGATGTTTCCACAAAGTAGACATTTGGAAAATTTGTTAGGGCCAAAGCACACAACCGCAATACAGCTCCCATAGACTTCTATGGTGGCCTAATATACCTCTGTATACCTCCGATTTCATACAGAGACCTAAATAAATTCACACCAGTTATAAAAGAAAACTTCCTGCAGACATGTTTCAAGCAGTTTAACAGCATATCAGAAGGTTTGAGTCAGTCTCTAGTTTATAAGAAGCAAACTAATCGGAACAATAGGAAATAAAAAGCGTGCCCTGCCCATGACAACAATAACATCATATAAAACCTGTACTTTATATAGCATATACAAAAAAAGGGGGAAAAAAACAGACATATTACTCACAATAAAAATATTCCTGTAAATCCTGTGTTAATGTGACTAAATCTATGAAATCCATATATAAGAACCCTTGACATACATTAAACCAAAGCTCAATTTCACTACTTTTGAGCTATACAGTTCGCAGATAGACAAAAAATAAAAAAGTATAATGTGAAAGGGGATGCAAGGCCAAACTATACAAGCTGCATACACATCTGCCATCGACTTCAAATAAAAAAAAGTATATATCTTAATATGTGCGATTGTTGTTAATTCTTATTGTTCCCAAAAGTGTAGTAGCCTAGGCTTTTTAGTACTGTAAAAATTAAAGTATGCTGACATAAACCTGCTGAATGTATGACAAGGACACTACTGTACAGTATATGTCTGGAAGCTCTTTTTTTAGTACACAGACAATTATACATCTGACCTAGTGTCCAAACGTAGTGTAAACCTATCGTGACTGATAGTTTTACACTTTTTGGTAACATATCTTATCTTTTATTATTTATATATTTATTACCCAGGAGATTAAAGTAATGGCCTACATAACCATGATGTCGGAAAAAGATCCTCTCACAACCTAGAGTATGTGTATTCCTATGGAGTAAAATGTAATTAGACTATGTATCCAGTATCATGTCCCATGATTAAATATTAAATTAATTTATTAAATCAAGCAACGCTTAAACATTTTTTAATTGGAGTAATTTTTTTTTTAACTCTCCTGTGTAGATATTGCAGTTACATACTTGCTATGGCTCCCCGTTTTGTTCTTTTGATTCCTTGTAAGAATGTCCACCTAGTGATCCTCTTGCATATGGGCAGCGGAGTGTTTCCTGATATTCTGCATGCCAACCAGGGCCGGACTGGGACATAAAATCAGTCCTGGCTTTTTAAATCACACAGGCCCACCTGCTGTCCATTAAGTATTGCGCGGTTACGGGCCCACCCTTCAGTTATACAAAAATCATGAAACATTGTTTATTAAATGCTGCCTTCCTGTTGTGCCACAGAAATATTTAATAAATCAGCGGTCATGTGTGTCGACACAGCTAAGTAAACAAAGATCGGACGGGATCACCGGAGCGGCTAGGGATTTAATAGGTAAAGAATGCTTCTTTTATTATTGTATGCCTTCCCCACACCCCCGTGGCCTGTTCTTTCTTGATCAATCAAAGAAAACCCCTTTAATAAGAACTGTGTTGGGGGGGGGGGGCAGCCAACCAGCCCACCGTGCTCCAGCCCACCAATCAGCGCACTAGAAAAGGCTTGATTTCGCTGACACTGGACACATTAGGGGCACGTTCTAAGAGGGAATAAAAAAATATATCTACACATGAACTTTTTTTTATTATTATTATTATTATATATTTAATATTGAGAAATTTAATATTAAATCAAAGCCTGAAGACCTCAGTCAGTATTATTACAATATTTTCCGGTTCATAAACATCAGAATATAAGCTTAAAAAAAAAAGATGGAAATTAGTGGAGCTGCTTCTTTTGTTACAGCCTTCACATAATACAGTCTAGCTAAGGCCTGAAACTCTGCTTGTGATACATAACAAATGCACTGAACTATGCATGATTCCAGGAAACCCGGCGTCTCACGCCAGCAATCGTGCTAAACTCTTCAGGATGTCAATAACTCTGCTTTAAATTGGTAAAATAATCAATAAGCTTGATAATGTAGAACGGCATATAGGGGTCTGCAGAGACCAGAGCCATTAATTACACACGCAGAAGTGGTTTTTATCAAACTGAGACTTCAATAACACATTAACATTCTGTATCCTTTCAGGTAGTGGGAACTGGCACCGATTCAACATGTATATCAATATATACCAGTCTCTAAGAGATCACCTCTGTAACAACCTTGTATGCAGCAGGACATATCATTGCTGTATGGATTAATCCCTGACATTCCTATACAATGTACACTGACAAATGTTATAGAAAGCACTACAAGCAACTACTACACAGTATCTACTTCCCATGTATTATAATGGACATGAATAATCATGACTAATATTTTTATGCACGGTATTTGATGCACCTAAATATTTTTGGATGGCATCCTACAGATTAAAGGCGTTTTCCAGCTTCTGACAACTGATGACCTATAGGTCATCAGTACATGATCTGTGGGGGTCCAACTACCGGGCCCCGTACAGATCAGCTGGTCCGGTGCACCAGATGTACAAGCCGCAAGCAGTTAGCTCCGGCCACGGAATAGTGGCCGACCTGCAGTACTGCAGCTCTGCTCCTAGTCAAGTGAATAGGAGCAGAGCTGCAGCATGGCCGCTATGCTATGTAAGGTGCCAACTGCTTCCGGACTCTATACATAGCATTATGCACCACAACATCCGGTCCCCACAGTCCACCAGAGCGGCTTATCTGTGCGGGATCCGGGTGTTGGACCCACACCGATGACATACTGCTGACCTATCCGGTGGATAGGTCATCAGTTGTCAAAAGGTGGACAACCCCTTTAAGCTGGCCACACACTAGTGGTTTCATATAGTCGTTTTATAAGTGACTTGCCATTCGTGGTTGGTCTGTGAAGGTTATTATTCTGTTTATAGACCCATATCACCCTATATTTGAGCATGCCCCATGCTGCACATGTCATTTGTTCTGAACAACTTTTTAATTATGCCAACAACTGCATCTGCCAATGGCGGATATAATCCAGCAGGTTAGATCAATTTCCTTTATATATTTGACTTCAAAGTGTTTCACACTCTTTTATATCACAAAAAAGAGCTGACAGTCAACAGAAAATGGTCTAAAATCGTTTTTTGCGACCATTGCAATTCTCTAGTGTAAGGCCAACTGGTGACTTCACTGGATTTCTATTCTCCTGAGGAGACCAAGGTAGTCACCCAAACTCTTCAGAAACACTGTTGCAGCATATTGGTGATGTGCTACCAGCACTTCCACCCCTTAATTTCTCCTGATAATCTGGATACCCATCCCTAGATTTGAAGAGAGATTTTTAATTCTTTCTTTCATACAAATGTACATAGTAACTTACAGTTTAATTTTTCACAATGAGCAATGTACCAAAGTCTTCTTAAAATACTGTGGATATTTAACCTCGACATAATGAATTCTAAATGTCTAACCTAAAGGTCCCCAACCTTTTGCAGATTGCAAGACATTTTCTGATATGGTTTTGGCCCTAGTAGTAAATTCTAGCAATGCTTTGGCCTCCCTGGTGCCACTAGTGCACATTATTATTCGTAGCTGCTAACAGCTGGGGAGCTATGGACAGGGGGCACGAGAGCCACATTTGGCCCCCCAGCCACTGGTTGGGTAACACTGCTCTAAACCATCCAAATAAAATAGTTTAATCTGGTTTGGAAAGGGAAATAAAGTTTACAGAGGCCTGATAAGTGCTGGATTATCTTAATATCTAGAGATTATTGGATGAGAATAGAAATATATATCAAACTTCTACGATAAGGAACCTTCAACAATACAGGCCAAAATAAAATGTTAATACATTATATGCTAGTATAACTTTGATTTTTATTCCGAGGTATTTACATATTGTTCTATCTGATCAGTCTTCTGCTTCTCTTTTGTAAAATTTCACATTATATTGCAATTCTGTGCTGGAAACACGGGCCATACTATAAGAATTTTAAAATTATAAGAATTTCTGGATAATCGGAAGATGGCTTAAAGGTATTTGTCTGTAATGATAAAGATTTGTTTCACACAAGGCTTTTTCATGATCTGTAATGAGTCATGACTTTGTATTTTTTTTTCTACTGTGGTGTTGCATTAGTTTTAGAGCACGCTGCATTGTTTTTATTTTTTTACTTTTTAATTCCAGCATTTTTCCCCATTGACTTTAATTGGGAAAAAATAAATATTAAACGCTCAATGTTATAACCAAATTTGTCTTCACGTAGGGAATCACTCCTAACTGTGGAGCATGTCCCGGATTAAATGTATATGTGCGTTTAATGTGCTATGTGTGTACCACAGTTTGAGAAATCATAGTATAGCTTTTTTCAGTGACTGCTTTTAATAGTGTCCACCAGGCACATTGTTCAAAACTAAAGAGCAGAAAGTGTACTTTTGCTGGCCACAGAAGATGACAAAAGGGCTTTAAATGTACAGTTCTAATCTAGTGCCTTTGTTGTCAGTGAAGAGGCATACATTTTGGTGGCGGGTTTTGCAACCCCGAACAATAAGGGCCTGATGTTTGTTCCTCTCTCCATACCCTTTTCATGACCTTTAGACTAATTTCTCACCTCCTTACTTGCTTACAATGCAGTTCTTCTAGAGAGAGGAGTTCTGCACTGGCGCACATTTTATATCACATCGCTTCAGATTTAAAATGAGTATATCTATCTTATAGTTTTTGTATATGTAGCTCATAGTAGCGGTTATGTAGGACAGGAGGTTTATACTGGTCACCGGTATATTGTATACAATTGGTCAATGGGAAATTGGCACTGCTTTTATATTACTTGTCACCAGTTTACCAGAGCTAATTCCACAAAGGTATCTAGTACCTTAAAAAATGGCCAGCTACAGAATTGATCTGGCAATAATAACATCCACTAAATGTTGAAGCTTTATTTAGGGCAGCTGGATCATAATTATCGCTAAATGAACTCGGGTATCTTTTCCCAATCGGAATAGTTAACACTACAGAAGTCTGATAAAGTACAAGTTGGTGGCTAATTCGATTTTACAGTGAATTCAGTTTCAACAAGCAATCACAAAACTTTTAACACTGTCAGCTATGCCAGCTGGCACTGCCAATCACATCTTATCCTTGCATACGGCTGCCAAGATAATACCACTTTGAATTTTAAGCAAATTCTCTAAAAGATTAAATTACCCTTCACTTGGAATTTTATAAGCAAAGTAGATAAACATGTAAGACTTTGGTATTTTTGCTATTAGAAAGGACATAGCTTTATGGGAATGGAGATAAGCTGGCCATACACTTTAGATACATGTTGGCCAAACCAGCCAATATTAATTCTCGCAACTAACTGAGTTCTTCCGAGTGATCCACCGCTAAGAGACAATCGTTCATCCGACAGCTATTTAAAGTGTATGGTCAGCTTTAGTTTTGAAAACCTGGTTGTAAATTGGCATCATCATGGAAGGTGTTTATTTTGCCTCCTTATGTTTTTTTAAAGTGTTGCCAAGAACAGTATGTGTCAAAGTGACCATAGATGTAATGATAATAGTTGACGATGATGTCTCATAAAGACAACTCCTTTGTAAATGGTAACCAGCTATTTGCCGTGTGTCTGACTTCTCTAACACCCGTCAATTAGCTGTTATCCTGGGGCAAAGCCACATCTGGCCAGATATTCCACCTGCAGTGGAAACAGCAAGGCAAAAGATTGAATGGCCTTCCATGTAATGCGTGGAGGGACCAAGTCCTTCAAAATGGCTCTCAGTTCTGGCTCTTGATTAGCGTCTCGAGCTATGACACCTGTATGCCCTCGTAGGGAATACAGACCAACCCTTTAATGATCTGATCAAAAAAGATGTCCATTGACGAGTTAATTCTATGTGTATAGGCTACAATGATTAGTTCTGACTGGTTGAATTTTTGTCAATTGGTTTTAACAGATATAAATTTTATTCTAAGTTTTCCGTGGTCACTACTGATTTTATTGTATCATCACATCATGTATTTAGCTATTATATAGACAAGAATCAAGAGATCGAATTTCCACAGATCTCTTGCAGTGTATGACTCTGTAAAGGGGTTGTCGGAGGCTGAGACCATCAGTAATCTGTGAGGAAACTCAGAACTGAATGTTAATTTCCCTGCAGCATCACCAAAAGGGGAAATTAAGCATTACACAGTTCCTGAAATCAACGGGCTGTCCATGTACCACATGGACATGCCAAGTCCTCCAGAGTGAGAAACGCTGATTGATGCCATTCTCCATTCTGGTTTAGTGTTGAGGGTCCTGAATGGGGACTCCCTCTATTATGGTATTTGAAAATGGGTTTTCAAATTACCTTTTTATCAACCAACACCCCAATGCTGAAAAATATCATAACTCCAGTCTATGCATTGTCCTGAACCAGAGACTATTCATTAGTTATATGAGCTGCTGCTGAAAGGTCAGATGGCCTAAACGTTTCTATTATTTTCAATACATATACGGTAAATGAAGATTAATGTTAACATGACAGCATATATCACAAATGGAAATCCAATCATGTAAGTAGATGACACATTCCTATGCTTCACTCACAGATGTACTATGAATTGGTCAGTTTGTCGTAAGATAGATATATAGAATTCCCCAGCTCGTTCTGACGGAGTGCAGTAATATTTTATTGTCACGGCAGTCCATGTAGGTAGTATTTTTGACAGTTCAATGTGCTTTATGGTTCCACAGACATCAGAGTGTTAAATAGAAGCGTTGTCACAATGACAGTAATAACATGTAGCAGGGAGCGTTTTATTATTGGAACAGTGACAGCACACAACATTCTATGTAATATCATGCTGTCCACTATAAAGAAGACTTCAAGCTTCGCATTTCAAAACAAACACATTGATATCATGTTCGGTAGTATATAATTTAATGCTGACATGTATACGTTATTAAACGGTAAATTGATGGACTAGCAAAGTTAAGATAAGAAGTGTATTCTATTTCAAAAACACAGAAATACCTCTCATATATATTGTCCGTTTACCTTAAAGTAAACCATGGGAAAAATTAGATCATATAATAAAATGAAATATAAAATATTTTCCATGTGACTTTTTCTGTAAACTTTATGTAACCCGCTACATATTAGGAAAACGACCTGTGGTATAAATGGCCAGATCAAGGGGGAGCGATCCGACAAAACAACCTAATTTCCAGTGAATCTGATATTCACCATAAAGAGGTTTTCCCATCTTGGACATTTATTGCATATTCACAGTATATGTCATAAAAGTGCGATAGACGCAGGTCCCACCTCTGGGACCCGCACCTATCTCTAGAACACCGTTCTATCTTACTCAGCACCGCTGCCTACCCGGTCACTACCTGGTTAGGTGGTCAAGAGTTATAGAAACAGCCGAGTGCTCGCTGAGCGGCGCTCTTTCCGTAACTCCCATAAAAGTAAATGGGAGTTACTGAAACAGCGTAGCACGGTGAGCTACGCTGTTTCCGGATCTCGGTAGCTACGAAAACAGCGTAGCTCGCTGTGGTACGCTGTTTCCGTAACTCCCATTCACTTTTATGGGAGTTACGAAAACAGCGTAGCTCAGTGAGCTCGGCTGTTTCCGTAACTCTCAACCACCTAACCAGGATGTGGCTGGGAGGCAGCGGGAACAGAGCAAGCTAGAACGGGGTTTAGTGGGCCCCAAACTAGAGATAGGTGCGAGTCCCAGAGGTGGGACCCGCATCTATCAGACTTTTATGGCATATCCTGTGGATATGCAATAATTGTCCAAGATGGGAAAACCCCTTAAATGCCAAAATTCAGCTGAGTTTTCTATTTTTAGGTTTTGTCTGAGACAATTGAGTTAAGTGGTTTTATAATTATTCTCTTAAGATTATTACAAGATGGTAAAGAGTGAAAAATACTCACCTAATAATGGCTAAAAGTAAACATTTTCCATATTTACATGAGCCGTATATATATCTAATATTATCACGTGAATGTCTTGAAAACCAGAGAAACAGTTACAATATCCGGACATCATACATCAAGATTATTTTACTACAACTGTCTGGATATTTGTGTTTTCCTCGTTTTCTAGACATTGATGGGATACGGTATATATAGAGTTCTTTAACCAGGGATAAATCTATCTATTTTTATACACAATGCTATGAGACACCTGTGATTTTTTTGATGCTTTCTTTTAGGAATAAGACTAGTGCAACATACTTGCACACCACTGATATGTTAAAAGAGGATTACAGGGCCCTAAGTTAAAAATGTCCAAAAGATGCAGACTGCAAAATAAATAATCAGCAAAACCTGTTATTACCAGCAGGTGGGGACAGAGAGTACTCCAAATAAAGTGTACTTTTTATACAATTTATTTATTATACGCAGGGTTAAACAAGCCCTCCCTGCAGATCTTGTGTTGCTGGGGATGATATTTTGGGGTTTATTTCAGAAATAAGCTTCTAGTCCTTACTGATAATATGACCCGTGTGAGCAATGAAAACAGCAGAGTTTATGATGCAATTAAAATGAACATGTTCTGTATAGGTCATCACAATCATTTTCTTAGGTGATCCCAAGGTAGTCTAGTCCAACTTTACAAGGCAAAGTGCATTTAATGGGGTTTTCCGATTTATATGTCCACTAATGCTACACTCTCCCCCATGCCAAAGTTCTAATGTACTTATATTTACATAAGTGCCCCCGTTCCCAGCTCTCCCCGCTGGTTACGTAATTTGTGACGTCACATTTTCTGCATCCTCCAGTTCCATGCCGTATACCAATCACATGGTCTAGGAGCCGATAGTCCTGGACAAGAGGGATCTCGGAAAACACCAGAAAGACTATTTCAGTTAGAGACATTTATAGGATGACTAATGAAGAGAAGAATGGGTAGAATGGACCCTCAATTGTCTCATGGGGAGGAGGGGCTAAAGAATGTAGATGATGAGTTCAAATAATTCTTGGCCAATCAGAAGAATTCGAGGACTCATCTTCAAGTGCATATTACAGTGCATATTATTTTCCCCATTTAGTGGGTGTAGAAACCCCAAATCAAAAGGATCTATTCAGTGACAGATATCCTTTAATATAGTTCACCGACTATTAGATATATTGAAATAGCATATAGCACATGAGAGTATCGGTAAGAACAAACTAGTGCCGAATGTTAGGATTATGAGACAAGTCAATATTTCCATTTGGTTAATGCAGTGTTTCCCGTCAGCCACTGTAGTTACTATATCATATAAAAGGTAAATGTAATTTGCTTAGCATTATCTATCTAGCAGAGACAAAGATAACTTTTCCCCTATGTATTTGCTAGCGTTGCTCTTTCTACATGTATTCTTTCATTTGAGTAGTCATACAAATGTTAGCAAATTTCCAATATTAGTCTAACATTCTGAAATCCCAGCTTTCTATGCTAATATTGACCTGATTGAATCCCCTGCCTGTATCTTTTGACAGCATAGCAAGAAGAGAAGTGAGACATACATACACTGGGAAAAAGACAGAGAATTGGTTAGGCAGACAATACAAAAGCGTAGACAGACAGGCTCCAAACAGAACAGATGGACACACAAAAAGGGGCCATATGAAAAAAATATGTCATTTAGGTTTGGAGTGCAAAGTATACAAGGAACAAAGGCTGGGAGTATGTCTATATAACTCCAGCTATGAGAACAGTTATTTGTCATCACAGTGGAATTATACCTTTTTCTATGTGCGCTGCTATGGTCGTCATCATCCTCATTATTTTTATAGGACTTTGGGGGCATTTACTTTTATATTGAGCAGCTTAAAGAGATGTTCTTCGTCATGGTTCAGAATATGAATTTTATCTATGTGTGGCATTAAGATATAACCCAGTACAAGTCCTCATGCACATGGGCGTATTTGGGATCTGTATTACATGGATCTCGAATACGACGGCCATAGTCTGCTTTTACCACAAACTGTACCTACGTGTTCCTCCAATTTTATACAGGGTTTTTTTCTATCATTGAAAAGGCATGGAAAAATAAATTGCAAGCCATAAAACAGACGTATTATCCTCTAGAAGCGTTGTACTATACTGCGGGACACAAGGTTCCTGCAAATCCATAGTACAGACCCATTTGTACTAGCCCTAAAGGACATTTTCTTTCTCTGTTGGGATTACCAACGTCTACCTTTCTGTAATTACATTTATACTAGAGAGAACCTGTTTTAAGATTACTTCTTCCAACATGGAACGCTTGAGAAGGATTCTGGTGTTTGTGTCATTTATTAGACTTAAAATTGCAAGGAATGGTTGGCGTGCCATGAAGACACTAAATAGCTTTCCCCTTCTGCAAAAAAAATAAAAAAATTGTAAATGTTTTTCCATTCTGTCAAGTTGTTCGAATTCTACTCAGCCATACAGCTTGCACAGGCTCTCACCCAACTTTCCAGCAGTCCTGAACAGAGAATCTGTCTAGTTATGCTGACAGATGTATCACTGCATAACTAGCCACATTTTACATTCTGTAGTCTAGAAAGCTAGGTGATAACTCTTGTGGAGGTCATTTTAATTGTCAAGCAGCTTTCTCAGAAAATAGGACAAACCATATATATTTACGGCCATTTTTCACTTCTGATAATTTATGTTGCTATTTACGTTAATATAGGCAGGAAAAATAGTATATTACAGAGGAGAAATTCTGCCTCTTTATGCTGTGATACACCTATGGTATGACCGGCTGACCACAGAGTACGGATAATCCTCTGGTGGTCCCAGGATCGGTCACAATAATGGGCCCTAAACATCAAGCAGAATGTGTAGCCAATCACTTTCCACAAAGGTCTATTGCTTATTGGTCTATTCACAAATAACTTATTAGACCTTACTAATGATATGTTACAATGATAACAACAAAGTTTACAATGCAATTAAACATAGACTTGCAAATGTTCCGTATAGATGCTGGCTGGGCCCTCAGAATTATTGGTTGGCCCACTTTTAGTAAATACTTGAATTCCCCATGAAATAACACTTCCAGGGCATCTTTTCCTCGAACTCCGCATTTTGCCATTCCTTTTGTAATGGATTTGCCTGACACAGCTTCTTTGTCGACGCCCGTGTTTAATCAGCCTGCATCTGTGCCTAGGTCTGTTAGAGTGACTCGATCTGCTACCACTCAGGCTGGGAGGCTGAGGAGTGGGAGAACCTATCACAGCCTGGCCAGACGGAGCTAGCTCCCGCCCTCTGTCTATTTATACCTTCATTTCCTGCTCCTCCTTTGCCTGTGATTCTTTCCTGTTTCCTGGCTCTCTGACGCCCCTGAACTTTCCTCTGTTAATCTTTTTTTTTCTGCTCTCGGGCTCATATATGACGAGACTGACAAGACTGCCTTTGCCGAGAGTCAGCTGGTGACCTTACGTCACGGTAAGAGACCCGTTGAGGAGTACTGTTCTGACTTTAGGAAGTGGTCTGTAGCTTCTCGGTGGAATGACCCTGCCTTGAGGTGCCAGTTTAGATTGGGTCTGTCGAACGCCCTGAAAGACCTGTTAGTTAGCTATCCCTCTTCGGACTCTCTAGATCAGGTTATGGCTTTAGCGGTACGTCTTGACCGACATCTCAGGGAATGACGACTCAAACGTTTTTGTGATTTCTCCTCTGGCTCCCCCATGATGGCTCCCGAGGTTCCGTTGCTTCGTTCTTCCACTGAAAACTCGGATGAACCAATGCAACTCGGGGCCTCCGTGTCTCCCCAACAATGTAGAGAACTTCGCAGGAAGAATGGTTTCTGCTTCTACTGTGGGGATGACAAGCATCAAGTGAACAACTGTCCTAGGCGTAAGAATAAGCAGCCGGAAGAACTTCCGCGCCTGTGACCATAGGGGAGTTCACTTCAGGTATTTCCCATTAATATGAAGCCTAATAAAATCTTGCTTCCCTTTCATGTCTCTTTTGGTGGTAGGTCTGCCATCGGCAGTGCCTTCGTGGACTCAGGGTCTTCTGCTAATATTATGTCTGTGGAATTTGCTATGGCTCTAGCTATGCCTTTAATTGATTTGCCTAAACCTGTCCCGGTAGTGGGTATCGACTCCACTCAACTTGCTAATGGTTATTTTACGCAGCATACCCCTGTTTCTGAACTCATTGTGGGCTCTATTCATTTGGAGCAGTGTTCTATGTTGGTGATGCAGGGATTATCGTCCGATTTGGTTTTAGGCCTTCCTTGGTTGCAGATGCATAATCCCACGTTTAACTGGAATACTGGGGCTCTTACTAAATGGGGTAATGAATGCATGACTTCCTGTTTTTCTATTAATTTGGTTTCTCTCGCTGAGGAGGTGAACACTCTACCTGAGTTTATTCAGGACTTCGCTGATGTTTTTTCTAAAAAAGCCTCCGAAGAGTTACCTCCTCATAGAGAGTACGATTGCGCAATCGATTTGGTACCAGGAGCTAAGCTCCCTAAAGGTAGGATATTTAATCTCTCTTGTCCTGAACGTGGAGCCATGAGAGAATATATCCAGGAAGCCTGGCCAAGGGTTACATTCGCCCCTCTACTTCTCCGGTAGGTGCTGGCTTCTTCTTCGTAGGGAAGAAGGATGGTGGTCTTAGGCCATGCATCAATTACCGGAACTTGAATAAGGTCACTGTAAGGAACCAATATCCCCTTCCTTTGATTCCTGATCTCTTCAATCAAGTTCAGGGGGCCCAATGGTTCTCTAAGTTTGATCTTCAGGGGCCTATAACCTTATCCGAATCAGGGAAGGGGATGAGTGGAAGACTGCGTTTAACACGCCCGAAGGTCATTTCGAATACCTCGTCATGCCCTTTGGGTTGTGTAATGCTCCCGCGGTCTTCCAGAATTTCATAAATGAGATTTTAAGAGACTACCTGGGGGTATTTCTTGTAGTGTACCTTGATGATATACTTGTGTTTTCCAAGGACTGGTCCTCCCACATTGAGCATGTCAGGAAGGTGCTCCAGGCCCTTAGGGAAAACAAACTCTTTGCTAAAACTGAAAAATGTGTGTTTGGGGTGCAGGAGATACCATTTTTGGGTCAAATCCTCACTCCTAACGAATTCCGCGTGGACCCTGCCAAGGTTCAGGCTTTATAGTGCTTCCTGGGGTTCGCTAATTATTACAGGAGATTTATTGCTAACTTCTCGGTCATCGCTAAGCCTCTTACGGACCTTACTCGCAAGGGTGCTGATCTCCTCCACTGGCCTCCGGAGGAGGTTCAGGCTTTTGCGGTCCTTAAGAGGTGCTTTGTCTCTGCCCCAGTGCTGATTCAGCCTAACCAAATGGAGCCTCCAAGGTGGGAGTGGGTGCTGTCTTGTCCCAGGGTACCAGGGATCTTACCCATCTCCGTCCCTGTGCCTACTTCTCCAGGAACTTCTCCCCCACTGAGAGTAACTATGACGTTGGCAACCGCAAACTCTTAGCCATTAAGTGGGCATTTGAAGAGTGGCGCCACTTCCTGGAGGGGGCTAGGCACCAGGTAACGGTCCTTACCGACCACAAGAATCTGGTTTTCCTAGAATCTGCCCGGAGGCTAAACCCGAGACAAGCTCGATGGGCGTTGTTTTTTACTAGATTCAACTTTGTGGTCACCTATAGGGCTGGGTCTAAAAATATTAAAGCTGATGCACTGTCGCGTAGCTTCATGGCCAGCCCTCCTCCTGAGGAGGATCCTGCTTGTGTTTTGCCCCCAGGTATAATCATATCCTCTGTTGATTCTGACTTAGCCTCCGAAATTGCGGCTGATCAAGGTTCAACTCCCGAGAACCTTCCTGAGAACAAGCTGTTTGTTCCCCTGCAATTCCGGCTAAGGGTACTCAGGGAGAATTATGACTCTGCACTATCTGGCCATCCAGGCATCCTGGGTACCAAACACCTCATTTCTAGAACCTATTGGTGGCCTGGGTTGCTTAAAGACGTTAAGGCCTACGTCGCCGATTGTGAAACTTGTGCTAGGACCAAGACTCCCAGGTCCCGACCAGCGGGCTTACTATGTTCTTTGCCCATTCCCCAGAGACCTTTTATCACCGATCTGCCTCCATCCCAAGCCAAGTCGGTGGTGTGGGTTGTAGTAGACCGCTTCAGCAAGATGTCCCACTTTGTACCCCTCAAGAAACTACCCAATGCCAAGACGTTAGCTACCTTGTTTGTCAAACACATCCTGCGTCTCCATGGGGTTCCTGTCAATATTGTTTCTGACAGAGGGGTACAATTTGTTTCATTGTTTTGGAGAGCCTTCTGTAAGAAGTTGGAGATTGATCTGTCCTTCTCCTCAGCCTTCCATCCTGAAATTAATGGCCAAACTGAGAGGACTAATCAGTCTCTAGAACAATATTTAAGGTGTTTTTTATCGCTGACTGTCAAGATGATTGGGTCTCCTTCATTCTACTCGCCGAATTTTCCCTTAATAACCGGGTCAGTAATTCGTCCGGGGTCTCCCCCTTTTTCTGTAATTTTGGGTTTAATCCACGGTTCTCCGTTTCACCTGGTGGTTCCAACAATCCTGAGGTAGATGTCGTTCATCGGGAACTGTGCACAGTCTGGGCCCAGGTTCAGAAGAACCTTGAGGCGTCCCAGAGCATCCAAAAGATGTTCTACTAACCCCTTGTTTGTGGTCGGGGATCTGGTGTGGCTGTCCTCAAAAATTTTGCGCCTTAAAGTCCCGTCCAAAAAATTTGCTCCACAATATATAGGGCCGTACAAGATCATTGAGGTCCTTAACCCTGTCTCCTTCCGGCTGGAGTTACCCCCGTCCTTTCAGATACACAACGTGTTCCATGCCTCCCTCCTGAAAAGATGCTCCCCGTCCTTGGCTACCTCCAGTCCCTGTTCTCACTCCTGAAGGGGTAGAATTCGAGGTGGCCAAGATAGTGGATAGCAGGATGGTCCAGGACTCCCTCCAGTACCTGGTCCATTGGAGAGGTTACGGGCCTGAGGAGAGGTTTTGGGTAACCGCCCGGGATGTTCACTCCGGGTTATTGCTCAGGAAGTTCCATCTTCGGTTCCCCAACAAGCCAGGTCCACCTAGGAAGGGTCCAGTGGCCCCTCATAAAAGGGGGGTACTGTAATGGATTTGCCTGACACAGCTTCTTTGTTGACGCCCGTGGTTAATCAGCCTGCATCTGTGCCTAGGTCTGTTAGAGTTACTCGATCTGCTACCACTCAGGCTGGGAGGCTGAGGAGTGGGAGAACCTATCACAGCCTGGCCAGACGGAGCTAGCTCCCGCCCTCTGTCTATTTATACCTTCATTTCCTGCTCCTCCTTTGCCTGTGATTCTTTCCTGTTTCCTGGCTCTGCTGCTCCTGCTATGATTATTGACCTTGCTTCATTTTGACCCTGGCTTGACTGACTACGCTCCTGCTCTGCGTATGGTACCTCGTACACTCCTGGTTTGACTCGGCTCGTTCTAACAGTGTTGCCGTGGGCAACTGCCCCATTTCCCTTAGCTTCTGTGTACCCTTGTCAGTTTGTCTGTCGTACACATATTGAGCGTAGGGACCGTCGCCCAGTTGTACGCCGTCGCCTAGGACGGGCCGTGCAAGTAGGCAGGGACTGAGTGATGGGTAGATTAGGGCTCACCTGTCTGTCTCCCTACCCCGTCATTACACCTTTGTTACGCCTTTTGGAAATGTATGAATAAATTGACAACTCTGGCTGATATGGAAAATTAGGCCAAATATGTATAGTTACATCTATCTTTTACTTAGTGACAGCTATGATAAAATAATCTAATTTGTCTAAGGGCCTGTTCACATCAGATTGGGGTTTCCGTTCATCTATTCCGTCAAAGGAACAGAAAGTCGAACAGAAACTATAGCTTCCGTTTGCATTACCATTGATTTCAATGGTAATGCTTCCGTTTCAGTTGGTTTCCGTTCCGTAGTGTAAAGTTTAGCGTAGTCGAGTAGTCATAGGGCTGAATTGTATAAGGTACCTGTAAAATTTTTTGCCTAATATGATTCAGAGTAGAGCAAATCTCAGTTTATTCAAAGTATAGCTCTACTTTTGAGCAATGTTTGCCCCTCTGGAGAAGTTTTAAAAATAAAGGCATTTTGCAATGCCGAATTTCATTATTCTTTTAAAGCATAATTCTGCTTTAACATTGCAAATACAGTGCATTCGGAAAGTCTGCAGACCCTTTCATTTTTTTCAAATTTTGTTAATGTTGAGGCATTGTGCTAATAAAAAATATATATATATTCTAGTTTTTCCCCATCATTTGGCACTCAATACCCCATAATGGCAAAGTAAAAACAGAATTTTAGAAATTTTTGCAAATTTATTAAAAATGAAAAACTCTAATTTCACATGGACATAAGTATTCAGACCCTTTGATATGACACTTGACATTTACCTCTGGGGGCCTCCCATTTCTCTAGATCATGTTTGAAATGTTTCTACACCTTGATTGGAGTCCACCTGTGGTAAATTCAGACACACCCCTGTCTATATAAGGTCACACAGCTGACAATGCATATCAGAGCAAAAACCAAGCCATGAGGAGGAAAGAACTGCCTGTAGATCTCAGAGACAGGATTGCGTGGAGGCACAGATCTGGAGAAGGGTACAAAAAAAAAACGTCTAGCGCTGGCCGCCCCACCAACTAAGTAATCGGGGAGAAGGGTCTTGGTAAGAGAGGTGACCAAGAACCCAATGGTCACTCTGGTAGAGCTCCAAAGATCCTGTGTGCAGATGGGAAAAACTTCCAGAAGGTCAACCATCACTGCAGCAGTCCACCAATCTGGGCTTTATGGCCGAGTGGCCAGAAAGAAGCCTCTCCTCAGTAAAATACATATGAAAGCCTGTCTGGAGTTTGCAAAAACAAGCACCTAAAGGATTCTCAGACTGTGAGAAACACGTTTCTGTGGACTGATGAAACTTAGATTAAACTTTTTGGGCTCAATTCTAAGCGTCGTGTCTGGAGGAAACCATGCACTGCTCATAACCTGCCCAATATCATCCCTACAACGAAGCATGGTGGTGGCATCATCATGCTGTGGGGGTGTTTTTCAGTGGCTGGGACAGGGAGACTGGTCAGGGTTGAGGGAAAGATGAATGGAGCAAAGTACAAAGTTATTCTTAATGAAAACCTGATCCACAGTGCTCTGGACCTCAGACTCGGCCAAAGGTTCACCTTCTAACAAGACAATGATCCTAAGCACACAGTCAAGACAACACAGGAGTGGCTTAGGGACAACACTGTGAATGTCCTTGAGTGGCCCAGCCAGAGCCCTGACTTGAACCCAATCGAAAATCTCTGGAGGGACCTGAAAATGGCTGTCCAGCAACGTTCCCCATCCAACCTGACAGAGTTTGAGAGAATTTTTAGCGAAGAATGGAAAAAAATTCCCAAATCCAGGTGTACAAACCTTGTGCTATCATACCCAAGAAGACTGGAGGTAATTATCGCTGCCAAAGGTGCTTTAACTAAGTACTGAGTAATGGGTCTGAATACTTATGTCAATGCAATATTTTAGTTTTCCCTTTTCAATAAATTAGCAAAGATTACTAACATTCTGTTTTCACTTTGTCCTTAAGAGGTGTTGAGTGCAGAATGATGGGGAAAAATGAGAATTTTTAAAAATTTTTAGCACAAGGCCTCAACATAACAAAATGTGAAAAATTTTAAAGGTCTGAAGTCTTTCCGTATGCATTGTACATAGCTTTTACAGTTCTTCTACTTTTTTTGAATTATTTAATGTTGTTTCCTCCATACATGGCTGCTTTAAAAATATTTTGGTTGCCCTTGAAAACAGACAGTGGTTTAGCTCCACTCTGCTGTCACACATGTGACCTACTGGCTTATCTAAAATGTGTAAGGCCTCATGCACACGACCGTAAGGGTTTTTACTGTCCGCAAAATACGAATCCGACTTCGGATACACATACGTAGCCGTCCGCAATTGCGGAAGCGCCCATAGACTTCTATCGGCGAGTTCGTGAGACAATTGCGTACAAGAATAGGACATACCGTATATTTTGCAGATCATTTCTACGACATGAACACATATCCGTAAATATACTGAAAGGTGTCCGTGGCCAGTAGAAATTAATGTGTTCACAATTTCATCCCTAATTACAGATGAAAACTATGGTCGTGAGCATGGGGCCTAACTGTGGAGCAATTAGCAAAAGATCCATGGTCCTGTACAAAAAACGGTGTGGCTAGGAGCATGCTGCTGTTGTATAGTGGACCTAGTCAGTGCTCAAATACTGAACTGGTGAGGTCTGTGATTAGATAGTATTTTTCTGGTTCAGAGACGGAAAAAACTGCAGTACTTCAAATCTCCGATAGGCCACTGTTTCTTGCTACCAATACATCTATGTCCAGAGCCTTCCTTCAAAGTCTCTGTTGCCGATATTTATCAAATTTGACAGGCAAAATAAAAAAATTTCCCGTCAAAATGACGGACGCCATGGCGAAACTTGACAAACCCCGGGTCCGCCAGGCGCCGCTTGTATCCATCGTGCGGCCGATCCAGCACTGCATCATGGCTACTGTTATAAATAAAGCCATGACAGTGATATAAACAGAGCCTAACATAGGCAAAACTTTGTAACATGGCCCCCATCTACCATGTGCCAATATTAATACTTTTGTCTTCTTATGTGGCTGAGCGGACTTCGGGCAATGTCAGGTACCAGGGCAAAGCTTTGACTGCTACCTCTGCAACCCCTCTAGCTTTGCTCATGACATTTGCCCATGGGTATCTTATCCATGCTGAAAACACCTTCACCAAGGTGATATAGGTATACAAAAGTATATGTTACAAAGGTTCGCTCACTACGTTTCCACTGCGTTTTTCAAATTCATTCTATACAACGTGTACATTTCAGTGGTGCCCGTAGATACAGGAAAAATCTTCTGAGTCGGCAGCAGATACAAAAGGCAGTATTGTTTGAGAAGGGATGTATCACTGATCACCAGGAGACAGCAGCGCTTCATAATGCGCTTGTCAATGCTGAACACCAGGAGTATTATGCGCTTGACAAGTGTTCAGCAGCAACAAACACAATGAAGTACTGCTCTCACCTGATGATCAGTGCATAATGAAGAGCCGCTCTCTCTCCCTGGGTTTAGCTCCCTCAAACGCACAATGGCGCTGGATACTGGGAGAGGGAAGTGTGCATTTCAGCTTTGTCTTTCCGTTGAGGGGTTTCCGATGGTACCCCTCAACGGAAAGACAACGCTGATGTGAACAGGTTCTAAGTTGTCCAGTAAAAACAAAAAGAAGGTTGCTACCCGGTCTATAATCAAGCCCTGACAGCGCTTACTCACGTTTTTGGTTGCTTTTTTATTATTATTTTTTTTTCACTTTTAGTTTTTGGCCTTAAATCTTTGCAACCAGACGTTATTTTAAAGTATATAATAAAATATTAGAAAGCACACATATACAGCATTTTGGTTTGTGCCATTTTTTCAGTTAGTGCCGTTCTTTTCAAAACAAGGCATGATTTGAGTATGGCATTTTTCATAGGCTTTACTATAGGACTTAAAAAATGACACAAACTTAAAAAAATGCTACAGGAAAAAACATGTAAAAAAACAAAACCACCATTAAAACGGCTTAAATTGTATGCAAATTTTTTTACATGCGCTTTAAAATTATGAAAAGAAAAGTGTGTGAAGTGAGCTTAAAGGGGGATTCTACTTTTAGTAATTTTCTGATAAGTCACTGGGACATGAAATCATCTGCAATTCCAAAGAAATGCTGCGTCAGAGATTCAGTGCCCAGCAGTGAAAAGACACATCATTGACCACTACAGACCCGTGTTCTGGGAATCAGACCACGTTACCCCAGAAATGTTGCCTCTCTCATGCCGGAGGTTAATGGAAAGTGAAAAAAAAAACACTTTATACAATTACGTCCTACTGCACTGTAATAAAATGAATTAGTTCACTCATTAAGTAAACTAGCACAATGAGCACATCTATGAAGTCATATATATTCCAGACCAGGTGACATCTTTGGCGTAATTTATCACCATTATTTACGGTTTATATGTAGAGCAATTAGATTTGTTTCATCTATGTATCTGGCTTAAATGATAAGTGTGATAATTTTTCGCTGATATTACACAACAACAGATACAATATTAATGTCACACAGGCAAGTACACAATGATACATGTAATATTAATGTCGCTGACAGAACTCCATGTTTAATCTAATATTAATGTTGTGCTGACAGTATATAGTGTTACATGTAATATTAATGCTATGCTGACAATACCCACAGCTGCATGAACTATTAATATCAGGTTAGTAATAGATCATGATAATGCTTAACACCGAACAATACACTATTTTAACCTTTGATACAGTGCAATTGTGTTCTTTCTGATGATGTTGATAAAAGAAAGCCCTGTTGACTACTGCACTCTTCCTTTGCACCAAAATGGCTGTGTCCATAAAATAAGATCATTGAGCTCAAACTTGAATAATACATCTACAGTATAATGGCGTGACATATAATACATTAATACGTATTGTTTATGCTAGACGTCAGCTTAATAGGTGTATTGTGAACCCCGCAGAGATTGGTAAAAGAAACAACCTGAAATTTTGGTAGTTAGCCCTTTACCACATCTATGCACAGTGAATGTACGCACAGTGTAAGGAATATATTATGTAGCCATTAGGACATGCAAAGTTAAAGCTTTATCAATAGAATAAAAGAAAACCTGTACTCTATCGAATTTTTAAAGAAGAAAATGGAAATTTTTAACATTTTTGAACAAATATAAAAATGTTCGGAATGTGAAAAATGATTTCCATCCAATGGATTTGAGCAGCTTGCTTAAATGTCACTTCCTCAGACCTAGTCACGTACGCTAACACCGTGACTATACAGCCGAATGTCAACATTAAATCTATATAAACCTAAAATGTAAAATCTTAGTCTGAAAGACCCCATATGACTTCAGTTATAATTCCACTCATCTCCCTCCTTAAATACTTACCGTTTTTTTTTAAATCTCTTAAAACTTTTATTTGCCGATGAAATGCTTGGACTATTTTACTCCATGCGTCAATCCGTCCAAGTGAAAACTGACTTAGCAAATTATACACCTAATTTCACCAGCACAAATCCTAAATGCCCATCATCCCTAATTTTTTTTATTGGGAAATAAGGATTGCAGCAAAATGTGGACAGTTAAAGAAGGTACAGTAGTAAAGAACCTAGGAGAAAAGAAAAAAAGCTGCCAAAGAAGCATACAAGGAGATACAAAAAGGAAGGAGTTCAAGAGCCAGGCTCCTAAATTAGTTGAGGTAAATGAGTATAGGGCTAGGAAACTGACCAACAATGGCATCTTATTTGTAATCCTCTTTGCTAAAAAATGTTTTAACCCCTTAAGGATGCGGCTACTTTGGGCCTCGAGGACACAATTTATTTGTTTTTTCATCGCTTCGTTCCAAGAGCCATAACTTTTTCATTTCTCCATTAACATAGCTGTAAAGATGAGAAACCTGACCAGCAACGAAATCTTATTTGTAATTCCTCTCTTTTAAATTTTTCTTTAACCCCTTAAAGACACGTCTACTTTGAGCTTTAAGGACACAATATTTTTGTTGTTTTTTTTATCACTTTGTTACAATAGTCATAAAAAATTTATTTTTATGAAAGAAAGGGGCAAAACTACAGGGGTGCAGAGATTGCAATCACAACCGGGCACGGAAGCCTATGGGAGCCCAGAAGATTTTTGCCCTAAATGAGGGGACCAGTATTATAAATAATGTTTAATAGTTGGGGGTCCTGGTTACAAATTTTACATTGGATCCCAGGATCGTCATGTTGCGCCTCCTCTATATATCTGTGTATCCTATCTATCTATCTATCTATCTACATCATCTATCTATCGTGAACTTGTGTAAAAGTGTATGTAACACATACCTGTTCCTGCAGGTCCTGTCATCTCCTGTATATATCAATACAAAATATCCAGCACCATGTAGGATATACTTGAGAAAGGCTGATACTCAGCCGAGACATCACACACGGGTGACCAATAAAATAAATCATCTTATATGGATGTTACGGTACTTTGACTTTCTCCTGTATATAACAAGTCTATTTTGCCTATTCAACCTTAATCTTCCAGAATATGATAAAACAGGCACAAGATACAAACATAAAAACTGTATAGAAGTTTCATATTTATCATTTATATCTAGAATATATCAATCAGAAGAAAATCAAATGGACCATTCCATGGCAACGTTTGCCATGTACACGATGCTTTATGCAATAACTTCTAACCAACGTCCACGGCTCGGATACCTTTGTAATGTCAGCTACTGCTTTGTAACAGTATCACGCTGTCACTCCAGAGCATAATGTGACCTGTCAATCTGAGATTACAGTGTGAAATCTGAGCTATTCAAGAACTCATACTGCTAGCTATAAATGATGTGCTTTGTGTAGTGTAATAATAAGGTTGTAATTCCCAACAAGTTCATTTTCATTCACTTGTAATAATTCTTAATAGTGTCAATTTTGTTTTCTGTACTGGTTGCAGTCTTCTAATATTATTTAACAGAGATTTCAGTGAATCAACTGGTATAAATGTTTTACAGGCCAGGAAATCTGTCTGATTATTTTTGTTTTTAAATGCATTAAAGCCATTTGTATTAAATTCAGAGCTTTACCGATATGTTTTCTTTTAGAGCTTTCAATGTCTATGAAGAATAATGACCTGTGACTGTACCCACTTGAGACAGAAGCGTTTTAAATAGGGGGATCTACACTAGCAAGCACTTAGAAAGCTCAAGCCTGGGACAAGTGACATCATCGTGGTGACATTACTTAAAGGGGTTATGTGCTTTTTTTTTTAATTATTATTTATAGAAAAGGAAATCATGCACTTTTCTAATATATATATAGTAGTGAATGGCAGTTACGGAAACAGCATAGCATCCGAGCTACGCTGTTTCTGTAACTACCATTCCGTTTTATGGGACTCATAGAAACAGCGTAGCTCAGCGAGCTATGCTGTTTTCTTCTTCATGGTCGAGAATCACACGAGTCAGCCGGAGAAGAGAGAGGTAGAACAGAGTTTAGGGGGCCCCGTTCTAGAGATAGGTGCAGGTCCCAGAGTTGGCACCCGCATCTATCTGACATTTATGGCATATCCTGTGGATATGCCAAAAAATTTCCCTGATGGGAAACCCCTTTCATATGACTAACCTTGGCATCAGTCATGTAGCACACACCATGTGACCCCCTAGCATTCAGTTAGCAACAGGGTTACATGACATACATGTGTTGGGGAAACATAGAGGATCTTCTGGCCGGGGACTTCGATATTGTAGCTCCAGACGTCAGGGGCTGTTCCAGAGCCGGAGCCACACTTTTACAACTGGAACATCGTGCTCTTTTCACAGACACAAAGAAAAAAGTATTTTGTATTGGAAAAGTGGCTGGGGACCTTCATACATATGCTAAACACCACAACTGCATTGATATAACCCAGATTATGCCATATAATCAGAGCCATATAGTTAAGGATCAAAGCAAAAGTTGACAACCACAGTTGGTCTGTGAACTATCTAACTTTATTTCTATAGATCTGAAACTTATTTAATTGCACATTTAGATGGGTAGTAGACTATTTATTAGAAATATGGCCCTCATGTAGGCTTTTTTTTACCATGCTGCATTTTATATTGCCATTTTATTTGTTATGTCAAGGTAAGGCATATGACAGAATACAAAAATTTGAAGGCTGCATACTCAAAAAGGCAATTTTTCTCGGGAAAAGGACTTGGATGAATTGAGGACTGAGTGGATAAGTGGAGATGAGATTCAGTGTGGATAAATGCAAGGTAATGCATTTTGGGAGTAAAGAATATTCATGTGTCCTCCACATTAAATTAGACCATATTAAGTGAATTGTTGATGGAATAGGATTTGGAAGTAATTGCGGATAATAGAGTTTGCAACAGCACACAATCTCAATCAGCAAAAGCCAGCAAAATGGGTTCCTGTACTAAAAAAGATACATTTACAAGAGGAAAGTATAATTTTCACTTCCCCTATCAGAACTTTAATATGGAGTATGGATTTTGGGCCAAATTAACAAGTGGACATTGAAGCACTGAGAGCGCGCACAGGCAGGCCAAGATAATAACAACGTAATGGAAGATCTTGAAAATCTGTATGAAATGTGCATCCTCTTACAACATTCAAGTCTATTGCAGCTTAAAGAATGAAAAAGAAATCCAGGCTTCTTTTAATCAACTCGCTGCAACTAAGATACAAAATCAACCAGGAATATATGAATACAGGAAACATAATTTACTAAAATAGGGAAGATTTCTATTCTGTCATAACATTTCCCAAATTATACCTTATTTTCCAATATGCGCAAGCATGGGCTAGTTATATAATAATACTTGCAACAGAAAGTTAACATTTAATAGTTTAAGATAATAAGGGTGAAGCGTAGAAAAAAGTTATTCAATTACATCATCAGTAATTAGTAAATCATTTAGTTATAATTAATAAATCAGTTAATAAATTGATATGATAGTGGGATAAGTGGAGTCACCCTTTAAGCACACCGGACTTTCATTTTTAACGATTTTTGTCTACTTGGGCCAATTAATTTTGCACCCAATGTGCCAAATCCTAATAAAGCTAGGGCTACATGACAACTTTGGCTACGACATAGGTCGCACGACCAAAGATCGTGTGTGGCGCCCTACTGGTATCACAGGTAATGAAGTCAATGTAGCTGCATTGCAACCCATGGGTTGCTGTGACCGTGACACTGCAGCCTCAAGAAAACCGAACCTGCTGGATTTTTTGCGCCACTTGCAGTTATATATCCTATGAAAATAGTTAGTTTTCCTAAGGGTTTGCGTATACGACCAGACTACTGTTCTGTGCAGGAACCTTATATGTAAAGCCAAAGATGGAATCCAAACTCATTTCTCAAGCCTTTCTCACAGAAAACAATTCAAAACTACCCTCCACCCACAATGAAATGAAAATAGTAAATATTGTGCACAGAGGGCCATGCCTCATTTATAGGGGTTTTCCAGGATTAAAAAAAGATGGCTGATTTCTTCCAAAAACAGTGCCACACATGTACATGGGTTGTGTCTGGTACTGCGGCTCAGCTTTATTAAGGTGAATGGGGCTGGAGCTTCAATGCCACATACAACCTGTGGTGCTGTTTTTGGCATAAAGTGCTTATATTCATAATTGGCCTGTATAAATAACATGAACAATCTTTACTGACTTATTGAAATGTCCTTCGTTGGTTGGTAATGCAAAAATTAAATTTTGTTGGTTGGCAATTGTACAGGTTACGCTCTCTGTATAACAGTTTTTTTTCCGTATTTTGTAACTATAGTAAACATTTTTAATTGAGATTAAAAGTTGAGTTAATCACAGTGATTGTCCCAAGTAAACTGGTCTTTACTGTACATATTCAACCCTCCTCTGATGCCCTGGCATGTGGTTTCAATGACATTTATGCATTTTAATGTAATATTAGTAAAGGGGTCATGATATCTGGTAGTTGATAAGCCCTCTCCCTTTAGCAGTATCAGGCCCCTTCTTGAAATACATTTAATTAATATTTAATAGGACATAAATTAAAAGTTACACATTATTTTTCACATTATTTTTTTTTTTTATGGGGGATAATAATTGTTATGATAATAAAGCAAATATCAGCATTTATGAGCCAGTTAGGAGGAGGCACAAAAACAATCCGCATAGCTCTCAAATAAAAGAAATCTGGCAAGTGGTACAATATTAATTAAAATAAGGCCGAAATATAAATAGTAACTAGCGTGATATTTCATTTTGCCAAACACGAAACCCAAGGAAAATACTAGCGTACTATTTACAGATGTCACTGAAGATGTAGAATAGGATGGAATCCATCCAGGACATTATGTGCTTGGCATAACGTTAAAACATTCAATAACAACAACATACACGGGAACAAAACAACCATGAAAGCATGTACTATTAGTATTGAAAAAATGAAGGTGCCCATCTAGTAAAAGGGTTATATTCACAGCACCTGCTTTACTAATGCAATAGTTGATATGCATATGTTGCCCAGATATACTAGTGGGTCCCTTAATGCCCCCGTCACCAAGCAGGAAGGTAAAGAACACCTTAGCATTTCATCTACAATGCAGATTTCTGTTCCATTCAGGAGCTATGGAAAGCTGGGCGATAACTATAGTCACTGCAATGGTTGCAAATAGCAGCTGTCAGTCAGAGAGTGCGACATAACGTGTGTCACCTCTCCCTATTGAAGGGAATGACACTAGTCCTGATGGTCTGAACCCTCGAAGCTTGAAACCCTGAACCCAGACTTGGTGCGCAAACCTCAAGAAAAGCAGCGGCACAGGATGCAGCTACATTCCCTAGTTTATTGATTGGGCAGTGTTATTTGGGCACTGTTTGATTGTATTATTTAAGCACTATATGGTACAGCACACGGTTGGATGTCCATATAAGGTACTGCATAGGGCACCAATCAACTTAACCCTTTTAAGAACACGGCCAATTTTCATTTTTTTCATTTTCGGATTTTCCTCCCCACCTTCCAAAAGCCATAACTTTTTTATTTTTGTATCGACATAGCCGTATGAAGGCTTGTTTTTTTGCATGATAAGTTGTAGTTTTTCATGGGACCATTCAATGTACTACATAATTTACTGGGAAACTGAAAACAAATTAGTTGTGGGGTGAAAAGAGTAAAAAACAGCGATTACGCCATTTTTTGGGGGGTTTTATTTCTACAGTGTTTTTTAGGCGGTAAAAATTACATCTTCACTTTATTCCATGGGTTGATACGATTAAGGCGATACCAAATTGAAGTTTTTTTTAGGTTTTACTACTTTTATGGAAAAAAAGACTATTTGTATAAAAAAATAATTGTTTTGTGTCGCCATATTCTGAGAGGCATAATTTCAATTTTTCCGTCACCTGAGCGGTGTGAAGTTTATTTTTTGTGGAGCGAGCGATCGTTCTTATTGGTACCATTTTGGGTATATGTGACTTTTTAACCCCTTCCTGACATCCGTCATATATATATACGGCGCACATCGGGTGGAGGAATATGGAGCGGGCTCACGGGCTGAGTACGCTTCATAGGATGAGTGTGTCGGCTGTGTGTTACAGCCGACAATTCCAGGTAATGAGCGGGATCCCGCTCGTTTAACCAATTTAAATAATTGAAAACAGGGGGGCGACCGCCTGTAGCGTTCCAATGGCCCCCCCGCAACGAGATCTGGGGGTGCCGTTGGTTGGCATGGCAGCCTAGGGGCCTGATGAAGGCCCCCAGGTCTGCCATCTTTGTACTCCTATGAAGACCAGGGCTTCATGGGAAACTGTCAGAATCATGATATACTGCAATACATCATGTAAGCGATCCAAAGATCGCTGGTTCAAGTCCCCTAGTGGGACTAGTAAAAAAAGTTTAAAAAAAACTTTGAAATAAAGGTTTTTTTTATAATTAAAAAAAAAACCTTTTCCCATTTTCCTCCAAGCACAAAGTAAAAATAAAATAAAACATTAACATAACTGGTATTGACGCGTCCGTAAAAGTCTGAACTATTACAATATATCATTATTCAGTCCGCACGGTGAACGCCATAAAAAACGAAAAATAAAAAAACGTCAGAATTGCTTTTTTGTGGTCACTTAATATCTCACAAAAAAATGACATAAAAAGTGATCAAAAAGTCTCATGTACCCCAAAATGGTACAAATATAAACTACAGCTCGCCCCACAAAAAATAAGCCCTCATACCGCTAAATCGCCGGAAAAATGAAAACGTTATGGCTCAGAATATGGCGACAAAACTCAAATTTTATTTTTATCATCAGTTTTTTCATTGTAAAATTTGTAAAACATAAAAAAAACTATATAAATTTGGTATCACTGTAAAGGTATTGACCCGCAGAATAGAGTTAACATGCCGTTTTTACCGCACGGTGAACACTGTAAAAATAAAACATCACCCAAAAGATTGAGGAATCGCTGTTTTTTTTCATTTTCCACCCCACAATTCTTTTTTCCAGTTTCCCACTACATTATATGATACAATAAAAGTTCGGAAAATCTACAAACCGTCCCCCAAAAAACAAGCCCTCATACGGCAATATTGATGGAAAAATAAAAAAGTTACGGCTTTTGGAAGGTGGGGAGGAAAAAACAAAAGTGAAAATCCGAAAAATGGCTGCGGTGGGAAGGGGTTAATCACTTTTTATTTCACTTTTTGGGGAGCCATGGTGACCAAAAAACAGCACTAGGGAAGTATCATCGCTGTGTGGGGACACTATTACTGTGTGCCATACAAAGGGGGCACTATGAAAGTGTATGGGGCCTAATGGAGCACTATAACAGTTTCTTACCCTAAGGAGGGCACTATTACTGTGTGGGGGAACAAAGGGAACTGGGTGTGTATGGACAGGAATTGCAAGGGAAGAGACGTGGCATGTTGTAAAAAAAAAAAAATCCCAGCTGAGTTGTCCCTCTTCTTAAGATCTACCGTGACATACAGAAGTAATGTTTAGGCCATACACTGTACTAATACAGGGGCTATTTTCATAGCATAAATTTTTTTCACAAACATACCTGTTCCAATCACATTGTAAGCCTGCACATGTTTTCTAGGAAAAAAAACATCATATTTTTTACAGAAGAACTAATTCCTTTAACCCCTTTTATTTTTCATTTTGTTTTTTCACTCCCTGCCTTGCAAGAGCCATAACTTTTTTATTTTTCCATCAAGAGAGTGGTGTGAGGGATTATTTTTTTGCAGGATGTGTTGTAGTTTCTAATGGCACTATTTAAGTTACCATATAATGTACCAGGAAACTGAAAACAAATTATTTGCAGGCTGAAATTGGAAAAAACTGAGATTCTTACATTGTTCTCTGGTTTTAGTTTTTACGGCTTTCCCCGTGCAGTAAAAATGGCAAACAAACTTTATTCTGCGGCTCAATACGATTATGGTGATACCAAATTTACATAGGTTTTTTTTATATTTTACTATTTAAAAAAAAAAAAAACTGTTAAAGAAAAAAAATAATTAGTTTCACCACATTCTAAGAGCCATAACTTTTGTACTTTTTCGTCGATTGAGCGGTGTCAGGGCTTATTTTTTGCGTTTTCTGATTCAATTTTTTTTGTGCTAAGGTGACCAAAAAATTTGGCAGTTTCATTTTTTTTGTTTTATGGCGTTCAATAATGGTATATTGTAATAGTTCGGACTTGAACTAGCGATTGCCAGATCGCTGGTACAATACACTACAATACTAATGTATTGCAGTGTATAGTCATTTTTACAGAAGGCAGTACTAGGGGCCTTCATTAGGACCCCGGGCTGCCATGAAAACCATCGGCACCTTCGCCGATCGCATTGTGGTGGCATTGATGAGCTGTCGGTGGGCCGCCCCCTCTTTTTAATGCCTCAGATGCTGCGGTCGCGATTGACCGCAGCATTTGAGGGATTAAATGTCCAGGAACAGCGCGATCGCTGTACCTGGCCATTAGTGCCAGGTGTCAGCTGTAAAACACAGCTGACACCTGCAGCGTATGGAGTGTGCTCAGCCCGTGAGCGCGCTCCATACTTCCCTATAACGCTTATCACGTACATGTATGTGATAATGCGTCAAGTGGTTAAAGGGGTTTTCCACTACCGGACAACCGATGACCTATCCACCGGATAGATCATCAGCATATGATCAGTGCGAGTCCGACACCCGGACCCCATATCGATTAGTTGCCCGGATGTCATTGTAAAGTATGCAGTATACGAAGCCAGAAGCAGTTGGCTTTTTTCTTTTTCGCTTTTTGCTGCCTGTTTTTGCCTGGGGCCGTTGAATGCAAAAAACGCAGCAAAAAAACGCTTAAACGACCGCTGCAGGTTTTTTCTGCCTCCCATTGATTTCAGTAGGAGGTCAGATGTGGAAACCATTCGAAGTAAGAGACACTTTTTTTTTCACGAGTGGTCAAAAGCTTCACGGGAAGAAAAACGCCTCACCCTCTTTGAATTCGTTGGGGACGTTTTTTGGCCCAGATGATTTCCGCGTCAAAATCAGTGCCAAAAAACTCTGTGTGAACAGACTATTACTGATACATTAGTCCAAATCATAAGAACTGAAGTACCACTTCGATCTACTACATATGATATCATGAAGAAATAATATAATAATCCAATTTGCCCTACAAAAGTAATGAATGTTTGTCCTGCACTCTCCTCAATATATTATGGTTATTCATCTGTGTATATTTTGTACAGACATCTTGTGGCCGATTCTTTGTGGAAATGCTGCAGTCTAACAAAGAGGTAGTGTCCATTCATTCTGCTCCCTTGTGCCTTTGCTGTCCCGGTAGAGCGCTGCATCGGACTGCAGGGACCCAGTTATATTCTAGACTTTACTTAGCGGGAAACCTCATTAACAGATAATTAGCAATCATGAACAGGCCTTAGCGCAGCGTAAATGGACATTCCCAACACTTAAAGATAAATAATGACCATTGAAAGTAAAAGGAACGTCAGGCTTTTATACAGAAAGATGCAGGTCAGGCCAGCAACAAGTAAAAGACGTTGTATTTAGAAGACTCTCCATTGTTTTCTTCCTATTCCTCCTACAACCAGACTCTGGAAGGGGAGAATTTTAATGTCTCTCAAATTTTATCAAATAAAATACTTCACAGACAGGGAATGTGGATTTGTATGGACGTTTTATTCAACAAGATACTCAAGAGGCCTGAGAAAGGTCTGCTGGTGATCTGCATCCATCTATGTGTGCTATTCGGCTTTTTTTCCCCCTCAAAACAAAGTGCAACCTAGGTACAGAAAGAATGCGGGCATATAATTGGCTACTATAGGAGGGCCAAGGAAAAGTCTGTCAGGGCAATTAGTAACAGTGCCACTTTGTCTCAACCAACATTTATAATACAGAAATAATGTTTTATCCCCAGCACTCATAGCCATGCGTGTCACCCATGGTAACGCCATGATGATTAGTTGACAATTGTCACATACTGTTTATTCAAAATTTGGCATCAAAGGTGGTGCAAAGGATTATATTTATTAATGTTTTATTAGTACAGATTTACAAAACAACTACATTTATTTCATAAACCTTTCCAGTAGCACAACTGAGCTCGAACTCATATCATCCTGTCAGAAATAAACTTTGATCACCGGTGAAAGTCAGCGATGAAAGCTCACGTCTGCTTGGATGCTACAGTACTAATACTATCTGTTCTGTTTTAAACAAAAAAAGTAAAGAATTGCTATAGGGTGCATAAATCACAAGATCCATCTTTGTCTACCTCTATTGCGTTTTGTCAGCCAAATAATGGGGATCACCCATCACAAGCATAGTGAAACTAAACTAAAATGTACAGTTTAGTGGATATATATTTCTTTCTGTCCAGTCAAGAATGAAGACTAAACAAATGCCCCTTTTCTACAACTGATTACTCATGTAAGAGGTCAAAGGCCACTGAGCTTGAATTAACTAAAAGCACATCTCTGCTCCAACATGAAAAATTGTGCTATGCTGAGAACTCCATAATCAGTTATGTTCCTGAAATCTCAATTTCCTAGTAGATGAAAACTGCAGGTAGTACCTATCATACGAAAGCCATTTTGAGCAGTTATGGAGTGATTATTTTGTCACAGAGTCACTCAGGCTTCATAGAAATACATAGTCCCTGCGCTCTCCATCCTTTTCCCTCTATCGCTCCTCCTGTTAGAGTTTACAATGAATTCATTCATTCAATGTATTCAGTTTGGGAATTAAAAGATAGAAAACTCAGGTATATATAGATATAAGTTTTTACAATAAAACTGCAGTGATTTAATTCAGTATACAGAAGGACATTTCCTCAATAGGTTTTATAACAATAATTTACTTAACCCACTTGAAAGGTATTTGAGTCAGCACCTGCAGTATGTTTTTAAAAAGGTTCCAGACTGTACACCAGAGGTGATTGATTCACCACTTCCCCCCTCCCCCCGGGGGAACAATATACTCATGAAGACACAAGACTCATAACTATGACTCCGGTGTATTTTTGATCGCTCTTATTAAAAAAAACGGCACAAGATGTTTTTGCTTTTTTGGAAAACTAACAAATTGTAACGATAATTGCCTGGTGCACGTGAGCCTTTATTTGTCTCGCTCCACTGATCAAATCTTCAGTTACCCTCAAATAGTATATTGTTCTTCATTGTCTGGTCATTGTTCTATTTTTTAGAATAATAAAACACAAAAAAATGTTTAAAACAAAGTTTAAAAGTTGATCTCAACTTAGCATGTAGAAGCAGCAAATTGTTGAAGCCATACTATGACGATGAATACTTGCAGGACAAATTTCTCATAATACTGACCATTACGGCAAGGAGTGTGATTTATTATTAATAATAATAATAATGTTTATTTTTATGCCGTGCTTTTCTAATTTGACTGGAACTATAGTTTTCTTTAAATCCTCTAGGTAGAAAATAACAAATAACTTCACTTTTTACATTGGACATTTACAGGTTTAGCTATGCATAACAAGTCCAATGGTAAATTAAAATAAGAATATTCCAGTTTATCCACTATTTTGTGTTACCAAGATTAGAATTTTACAACTGCTCAAAGGAATTTCAAATTCTCAAAGCGAGGGGAATGTGACCAATAATTTCAGCATGTAAACCAAATGCTATTCCTAAACCCGCATTGGCCCTAAATTGATTTCCTGGGGTGCTGTTCCACTTTGCAAGAGGTTATGAGTGCTTTTACCCACAGAGATACTCATTCCAGTATAATGTCCCTGTTATAGACTATGTTCTTCATTACCTGCATATCAAAATTTTGAAGGGAGTAAATATCACCGATTCATGGAATAATATTCAAGAAAGTTTAAGAGAATAAGCCAAAGGACGCTGAATTTCGGTGCTTACATTTTTCTTTGACCATTTCCATCAAGAGAATATTTTTTACATAAGATTTTGGCCAATTTTTTAGTTTTTAGTTAATTTTTTATCTAAAACCAGACATAAAAGCTGAAAACAATTTGGGAAATTTATAAACCTTTCTACGTCAGTTTTCTGGCATAAAAAATAGCAAAAGGGCACAAAGATTTTCATTTGCAGTGCACATTTATGTAAAGTGGACAGGGTCACCACATCCCAACAAATTTATTATAATTTGCACCAGAAAACTGGCGTAAATTATAGCCCTACGGGGCATGGCAAGGTAGAGGACCGTGTTGGGCATCAGGACCTTGTATGAGCCGTGCTGGAATGCTGAGGGGACCCTGAGGGAGAAGTGAAGAGGAGCGGTTAGGTGAGTATCATTTTTTATTTGATGCCAGATTGGGGATTGGGAATAAATGGTTCATGACCACGGTCTTTGGGCTACAATTATGGCGGACGGCCGCAGTCAAGGCCAGCAGTAAGATGCGACAGATTTCTTTATGAAGAATCGTGTGCCTGTTAAAAAAAACCTGTTGTATCTTACTCCAGCAGAGCAGATGGTTAAGACTGGCATATGAAACATCAGTCTTAGTAAATCTGCCCCAATATGCGCATTTTAATAAAAGATCTTTTTATCGTCTGCAAATTTACCTTCCTCAGATTACCTTACACTTCAGTCAGTAACAGCAGGGGGCGTAAGCGATGCACACTGCATAAAAACATGTAGCAGATTCTCAATCTTTGCACTTTTATTATTATTATTTTTTCCATTTTCCTAATGTGGAAATGTCCCCAGGTGTGATGTGAATGAATCTTCCTGCTGGAGAAACATGATTGACAACTTCCTATACTGAAGCTGAGAGCAAATAACGCTGGCAGTGGATCAAAGGAAAGTGTGTGCTGCTACAAAGACAACAGATCTACAGAGGAAAAGAAAGAGCAAATTAGAAAGTGTGACTATTGTGGGGTTACAGGGCAATCTAGCAACTAATTGTCTGGTGTGTGTGGTTTCCAGACTCTCCTCCAAATACGACTGATGCATTACAAGATAAGCTGAAATGTCATAAAACACATAAAGGACCCCCTAAAATGCATCTCAAATGAAATGTCACTATTGTTTCTGCTTCTTAGTGCTGTCTATCAAATTCACATACATAACTTACAAGTGATGATAACATATCGCATTTTAGGGGAAACATTTTTGCCATATATTTATTTTTATATATACAAAATGAACCCACTGCACTTACATGAGGCAAGATATGAAATCCTACCCAATTGACTTGATAGGTAACGCATTTTAAGAAATTGCTGACCAGTCATACATATATATTATCTGTTTGGTGCCGTAAAATATATTGCACAAATGGCATAAATATGTAAGAGTGCAAGATAGAAGAATGCTAGTTGCCAGGACTTTTTTTTTTCTGGTGGAAAGTCAATCTGTCTATCTATCTATAGCCATCTATCTACATATACAAAACCATGGACGGGGAAAGCTTTCTTGGTGCCCAAGGCAGGGGTATCAAAATGTGACTACCACCCTCTGTCCCCAAAGTTCAGCATGAAAGCCACAGAATTAATTATATATATATATATATATATATATATATCACATTGAGAAATAAATATATTTTTTACACACACACACATATATATATATATATATATGTATATATATATATATATACACACACAAACAACATAAATGTCTACTCTTGTGGCGCCATTACTTTACCAATGAGTACCTTCCTTTAATGCATGAGAAGTGATCAATGAACCCTGGAACTTATTAGCATTATTAGCCGCAACTGATCGTCCAATTGGCTGTAGAATTAAATTTAAAAGGCAATTTATTTTATGGATTTGTAAAATCCACCCCCTTCATGCCGGCCCTGTCTATATGTATCAACCTATCTATACCTACCTATTTATCCCATATCTATCTATCTATCTATCTATCCTGTAGGTAGAAGAAATATTTGCGGGAGGAATCCTCCAGCTCACCTTTAGCAGATTCGTGACGTTGGCTGCGCCCGGATCTCCATGTCGGCACAAGGTGTAGAGAACAAACAGGAATACAAGGAAGAGATCCAGCGCCAAAACGATGAATAGTATTTAAAAAGGAAACTAGGTTCCAATTTTATTTAGAAAAATATTTAAAAACAAGCCAAAAATCTCAAACAAGCCATGATTAAGGACGCTGTGGACGTCTGAAACGCGTAGGCAGCGTGCATACCCTCAATCCACCCTTGCACTTGGAAAGTTGTTCTAATTTTTAAATATTTTTCTAAATAAAATTGGAACCTAGTTTCCTTTTTAAATACTATTCATCGTCTTGGCGCTGGATCTTTTCCTTGTATCCTGTAGGTAACAAGAACGATGTAACTAAAAGGTCTTCTCATTGTAATATCCGTGGAACATCTGTGTTGCATTTATGCTATACATACTCTATTTCTAAAATATAATTCCTGTTACTACAATTCAAGCAGAAGCCAAGACATTTTGAACAAGTTTATAGTCAGCACAGGGAGACAAATGTCCTCCACAATCCTTTAGACTGAGATTGTCATTGGTGACTATGACAGGTAGGAATATGTTGATAAATATGATAGATTTATAATACACCTGTTCGAGTAATAGTAACCTGTTAATTAGTAATGTAAGCTTAGCCATATGCATGCCTATAGCCCGATACATAGTTTTCTACAGTTCCTCAACATGAATGTTAGCATTTTAGTAAGATGGCTTCAATTTGTTTTGAAACATCAATGGTGTGAAGCAGCAAGGATATAAAGCTATGTCTGCCAGTAACTTACTAAGTACCGGCATTATTAATATTTACAAAAGTAAAAAAAAATGGAGCAACTGCCTTCTAATGAAAATACACTCCTTAGAGTGATTTGGGGATATACCGAAACACGCCAAATGTACCCATAGTGAATGGGAGTCCTAGTTACGCTACAAAAAACGCAAAAAAGCACACACAAAACCCATCATAAAACACACAGAAAACGTGTCAAAACCGCCTGTATTTTACAAAGCGTATTTGACACGTTTACGCATCTTTTTTTGGAGCACCGTGTGAACATGCCCTAAGACTTTTTTCCACAGAGTAATAAAAACAGTAACAAGCAATTTATATATTACTGTATGGAGAAAAAAAAGTAGCTACTACCTTTTACAGACACTCAGAAATCCCATAAAGTAGCGATTAAATCGCTTAACTGAAGCAAAAAAGAGTAAAAACCCTTATACATGAGCCGGTGATTGGGCAAACGAGCGCAAGCGATCAGCCAAAAAATTAGCAAATAGATCGGCTGATCGAAACTTTTATGCTGCCGAAAAAAATCCAATTTGTCGGGAGCACATCTCCACGTGTTAACAGGGGACGTGTTCCCTGTGATTTGCAAGCTGTATGGGGATAAATTAACTTATCAACAAAAGGTAGTCCCCATGTAAATGGAGTAAACGAGTGCTGGTTAACGCCCGTTACCGGACTGGAAATTAAGTGTAACACTTGCCTTACAAGGAAAATAAGACCATGAGCACAAAAATATATGATTGATGCTGAACAGTTGACACAAGATGGATCTAATGATTGGAAAGATTCAATAACAAGAGAAAACCAATAAAGTATCACTGAATCTAGAAATATGGGTATTCTCACATGTTAGACATCATGCTGTTAAATGTACTCCTGCAGTCATAAGAACTATCCTTATTGCCTTACTATATACATGAAGAAAACATATTACATTGCACTGGAGATTTCTCCGTGCTAGATGGGATTAAAATGTGTGAAGGTAAGAAACCCCAACCTGCGTGCAAACTATGTGATCCCGCTGCAAAATGAGAGTATAGGTACCACAAACTACTGTTTGCTTTATCTTCATATTAATAAAAGAACTCAAAAGATTTATTATCCCATTATATATTAATTCTGAAATAGTATAAGGCCAACTCACTACTGAATGTTTTACTTACCATGATCCTTTCTCAACAGTCAGATTCACCCACATTTTGTACTCTTTGGAGCTAAAGAAACAGTGCTCTTTTCAGTTATACATGGAGACAACAAACCGTGTGCATATGCACAAAGCCACCATCCATGTGTAAAACAGGTGAAGTTATAACACAAACATACAAAATCCACTTTTTCATTGAGCTATGCACAAATTATACTATAGGTATAGATTATAAATTAAATATAACATCAGCACCAAAATAATATTTTAGTCAAATGGTAAATATGAATGTATCAGCTGTAATGTGCATAGAAATGGTGGGGCCTCATATATATATATATATATATATATATATATATATATATATATAATATAAAATTATACTAGTTTTACGATTAGGAACTAGTAGCATTATTTTGAGGACAAGTTCCTTCAGGCTGGGTCAGACAAGGCATAGAGATATTTGTACGCACAACAGACTAAGGTTGGAGACCATGTGAATACCAATGGACCAGTATCTCAATACAAAAGACATGTCCTACTTGGAAAATGAGTTGTGGTTTCCTGAAGTTATGCATTACATCTGTCAGTTGCCCGGGAACCTGGAACTAGAAGACACAGTATGTGAGACTTCCTCTAACAAATACTGCTCTTGATGGACAGTGGTTTCTTGAGCTCTCTGTTCTCAAATTGGCTTTTCTTAGCTAAAAGGATGGATGATAGCATAATTGTATATGTATGCGATCATGGACTCAAATTTCACTTTAGTTGCTGAAAGATCTAGTTAGTTTAATCACATTGTACATAGAAATGGGTCCATGTGTGATGAGCAAGAAAACCTCATGTAAAATTGACCAAATATATAGTCTACCACCATCAAAATCCCAGTTCTACTTTATTACTGCATATGTTCTCGCCTACTGCAGAGGAAGTTAAACAGCATCGGAGGTTTCCTTAAAATGTCCTAGCTATATAGGAGCATCAGGAACCCTGTATTTTGTGAAAGATATTAGTCTCCCGAAAGAGATACCCTAACCAGATGGAAAAACCTTTTCTCGCAGTCTAGGCTCAGGGAATAAGTACTTTTAGACAAATCACTCTGTGGGTTCCAAAATGGCTTTAGATATTTTCGATGACCATGATTTATAAGGATATTAAAACTGAAAGCTCAAGATAACCAGATAATTTGGGCAAAGCACCAAACAGATAAAATTGTGCAGTAGACTTAAACCTTGCATGGCCAAGTCAGCCTGTCTATGGACAGAGTATAGTAGGTGACAGAGTAGGGAAGAGATGTCTCTAGTCTATGTATTTGATCAGCCATACTTACTGATCACATACTGTGAGATGCATCAAAGACTTTAATATGGGTACAAACCGGCAAATTTATCATTATAATGTTGAATAACAGCAGTGTTCATCTGTTATAGACTCTACATATACTACTGCAGATCATATACAAGTATCCATCTAATGGTGTTCATGAAAAAAGAATAAAGTCATTTACACAAGTCACAGATGATTCGAGGTTTACTAAACCATAGGCCCCCTAATAACTGTAATTGACATGCGGAAACTGGTTGGATGAAGTACTCTCTCTATGATACATTCCAAGTGAACAGGTTGCATGAAAGTGGAAATCTGCATAAGCACCTTATAAATTGTAATCGGTGTGGTCTGTAGAAGATTAAGGTTGTGTTAAACCAACCATAGACATGGGTTAACTCATGCAAAAGATCTGAATCCCGTACCTTAAAATAAGTTAATGAAACCCCAAAATATCCAATCTTGCCAAATTATTGCCACCACTAATATTATATTGCAGGAAGATCCCGCCAAAAAAGGTGATCTGCTATAAAGAATCTAGTGCCTGTGGTTGGCTCTACTTTTTTCAAAGCAATATCACAGTTAAAAATACTCGACTACCCTAATTTGTAATTTCCAATATCAAACACATAACTTACAATAAACAAGTCACAATTTAAACAGTTGATGGTTGCATCTTGCATCTTTAAAACAGCATGTACTACAATAATGATGAATCCCATTGATAGTACAAAAATGTACATTAGAATCAATTAATAATGCTTTGTTTCTACTGTATTAGGTCATTTATGGTGACACTCAATCCCAAAATCATAAAGTAGACAACATATATATTACATAGAGAAACCTTTACAACAATATGGTAGCTATATATATATATATATATATATATATATATATATATATATGTATATAGAGGTAGAAGAAAATGCAGCACTTCGCAATTGTATAGGTTGGTACTAAGCGATCCCGACCTTGATCCAAACGGGCCTATAGATACATGCAGAAATGACCTCAGCAGTTCAACTTTTGGAGTGCTGCAGTCATTTCTGCATGTATGTATGTGTGTATATATATCTATATCTATATCTATCTATATATATATATATATATATATATATATATATATATATTATAGAGTGTGCGTTATTTATTTAGGTGGTTTATCTTTTAGAATGATTTTTGTAATTTTTGGATGGTGATGCCGAAAATATACAAAATTACTTCATACTTACTGTTACTTACAGTAATAATACTTACTACTTATTTAAGAGTGCGATAGAAGGAAGAAAATAAACAATATGGAAGGTGTAAAGAACACATGACTTGGTTTAAAAACAGATACATGATTTGGATGCTGTACAAGATTTTACTTTATAAATATAATATAATGGAAAATATACAAGAAATTGGTGAATAGGCGCTTCACCAGCAAGGCATTATACTGAATAATTGTAGTAAATTGTAATGGTATATAAGTAATAATCTTTTCACTACTCATTTTCATTAATACATTTATTAAAAAAAACAAGCTTAATGCAAGGGCGTAAGAAAAGTACAACGAATGGAAAAACTAAAAAATGTAGATTTTTTTTACACAATTTACAAATCAACCTAGGTCCCATATATATATATATATATATATATATATATAAAATTCTATATAATTCTATAAATGTGGTTTTTAGTTTTTTATTGTATTTTTATACACGACCACTACATGGATTGTTGAATTTTTTTTCTTCCCATAATCGCTGTATTTTAAAAGAATTGTTAAATATTTTTTTTCCATAACTGCTGGAATTTAAAAGAATGTACGGTAATATATTACATGTTGTATCCCGCAGTAGAACAGCAAAGAATTTTTTAAATTTTCCAATGAAAATCTCAGTTGTACTGAAGGTCTACAGAAAAAAATATCAGTTTGGGATGAAACGTTCTTTTTTTTTTTTGTTTGATTTATTGGATTTTTTCCTGAAAACTTGTCCGGTACACTCCGAGTAAGTAAGCAGTGCTATTTTTACAGATCGCTATCAGTGAGTTAAATTATGTGAGGTGCTTAATCCTCTCAGACTGTTCTTTTTTCATTTAATAACTCAAGCACTTGGAAAGAAGCCGGCCGGGTCTGGAAATGCTAAGCTAAAAAAAAAAAAAATTGTTGATCCACGCCAGACCTGGGATCCTTTAAGAATTTTAACATATGTTGAACATTTAACTGAACAAAAGAAATAACTTAGGCCAAAAATACAGTCACAGGCAGAAAACCAAAACTAGGGAAAAGGGACTAAAAAATGTGGAGCAATGCATCTAATAAAATCCATATGTTAAGAAATCAGCACAGCAAGGGGACTGCTGTGGACAAAGAAGCATAGCCCACAGTCTCTCAGCTGGGACATCGCAATGTTCAAATGAGGCATACCTATATAGGTATATATTTTATATAGTGAACCCATGGGTTTCTATCACTTATACATCAGCAATAAGTTTTAGAAAGTCAACCTCACGACCGGAGTTCTGCAATACAGCCGGAAATGTTTAGGTTTCAAAAGTGTGTAGACAGAATAATATAGTATCTAATATAATATCCACATACTGTGTGTGTGTGTGTGTGTGTGTGTGTGTGTGTGTGTGTGTCTGTGTGTGTGTGTGTGTGTGTGTGTGTGTGTATATGTGTGGACAGAATAATATAGTATCTACACAGTGTGTGTGTGTGTGTGTGTATATATATATATATATATATATATATATATATATATATGCATGTGTGTGGACAGAAAATAGTATTTACACAGTGTTTGTGTGTGCGTGTGTATATGTATATATATATATATATATATATATATGTAAATATATATATATGTATACATGTGTGTGGACAGAGTAATATAGTATCTACACGCTCCGTGTGTGTGTGTGTGTGTGTGTGTGTGTGTGTGTGTGTGTGTGTGTGTGTGTGGACAGAATAGTGTGTGTGTGTGTGTGTGTGTGTTATTCCCTACCTTTTTTTATAATTATTCCCTACCTTTTTTTATAATTACTCATCTGGAAAAAAAACACTGAAGATTAATTGAAAAAATAAATTATAAATTATGACTAATAACCATTTAACATTTATTAATTCCTATACACTGATTCAAATGCAGGAACACCTTCCCAGAAATTAAGAAGGCTTTTACATCTAACCAGGGCATGGTTCTGCTAAATCCCCTCAATGGGCCTTTGCGAAACAATCAATTGAAGTTTCACAGTGACAACTGGATAAGTCTATGACAAGTCAGTGTAAAGTTTTCAGGTGAAAAAATTCTTGGTTATAGATGTGTAAACTATGGATGTGAATGGAGCTACTCTCTCTCTATCCATGTGCTTATAAGGTGGCAGTGGGATATTTAGGCAAGTCTTACTTTCCTTCAAAAGTCATTCATTTTAGATTAGGTGGCACCGCATATAACGAGTGATAACACGATTGCCCAAAAGCAACTGACATTGAGATTTTACATGTTTCATAGAAACTCTACATTTTATTCTGAATTTATTTTATAAAATCATGTATGTTATCTTACAAACACATCATATAATAATACTAATATTAATATTATTAGTTTAGAAATTCGAGCCAAAGCCTGATATCACCCCACATACAAGTACAAAAGTCAACGTGTGCTCAACACTACACACTTAAAAATGCAGTGCACAGGACAACTTACTAAGCTTACATATTGGAAAAATCTATTTGTTCTAATAATGGCCTTGATATCAATATAGTAACACAGCATAATGTATTTTCTATACACATTAATCACAGCTTACGTCAATAGACTCTAGCAAGTCCTATTAACAAGTATTACCATAATTTACCAAGCTGCCATGGGAAATGCTGCACTGTACATGCCAAATCGACCCATTCTAATCATGCCATTGTTTACTACATGACAGGTGATAGTCAATCACAGTCCAAGGTCCACTGTGCTATCATTATATTTTGGGGACCGCATGCATGCATCATGCCAACTGTGGCCCACAGCCACTACATATTACGATCATGTCAATGGCTACTGAATAACACATATAAACTCATCCATTGCTCAACCATCTACCCACCACCCTTGTTAAATCTGCACAGGGTATAGTAATGACTACATGCCATATCTCCATCGTCCATATTACATATATGGCTACACCAAAACGTACTTAAGTCAAGCACTGTGTCTATACTAATAAGACAGGAAAATGGACTGTGAGCACCAAAGGGAAATCAAGTGAATAAACCCAATGAGTGTACAACATTGAAAATTGGGGTTTTCACACTACTGTCATTCAAACTCATACTGAATACGCATGCATTATTGTATTCCATTGTACATTGAATGGCTACAGTCACATAAATCATGAACATGCCATTAAGACCCAAAAAGATGACAGGACATCTCAAAGAAACAAAATACCTATGGTCACCAGGAGTCAATATTTATATGACTGCTCTGTACATATGATCTGTCGTGCTACTGAGGACATCTACACTTCTACTTATATACACAGAAACACACCCACCCATGTATATATTGTACATACACAAACTCTACAGAGTCGTCGTACACTGAACATGGCTATCACTGCACACCATGACGCCAACAGTACATAAAATGATCATGCCAACTTCTATTACTGGGGTAGCCCGGAATTCTGCACTCCACACGTAATGATCATAGAACAGTATACTGCAGTATACACTCATAGCAAGTCCCTAAACATATTACTATGTCAGAGAGAACTTCACTATTATATGGGATAATCACATCAATATATGTATCTCCACACATAACAGCAATGTCAAGCACATCCTACTGTATAAACAGGTCTGGAATTACACTAAACATGCAAATATCATGCAAAATAAACATGTAGAAAAATAAGCACTACAATAAAAACATGCAACGTAATGAACAGTGCATACTGATCATACACTTGTTACATGCAATATACATATATCAGTCATAGTACTTGGAAGTGGAATACTGAAGCCAACTTATCAGGCATCCATGGAAAGGTAGCCACATAAATTTATATCATACACAGCTAAAATTACAAACTAAACCACACAACAAGCATGAAGAATGTGTGTGGCTGCTATTTGAGAGTAGTCTACTATGGCCGTACTCTCACCTATTTTACACATAAGACATATATAATCATACACATATATGCACACATTGGCTAGCTTCACAATGATAAATACGCAGATTAACTTTCTCTTCTGTGGAAATAAAAATATTTTCAAAAACAAGACAACTGTGAAAGGCAAAGTCATAACATATACTATAGAGAGTAGAAAATACACTCTATTAACACCTTGGTCATAGTACTAATTCTAACCATGCCATTTTCCACTGCCCCATTAGCCCAATAAGCTTGTAAATGTGTGTCACACTAAATCCACATGCTGCTAATGCCATTGTAAATGCCAAACAGACTTTCTGGCAAATTTGGGAAAGTGAACCCATATAATACAATACACTTTATGCTCGCCAGCATGTTCTCCATAATATATACTCATCTTGCCATCCAATTACATATAAAATACAATATGTATGCCAGCTTATACTACATAATAAGCATGATGCATGCCAACCAATTCAACATAATACGCACTGTGCTTGCCAACCAATACAACATAGTACGCACTATGCATGCTAACCAATAATACGAAATACGCACTACATGCCAGTTGCCCCACACACAGAACCAAGTCTAAACACACATTCATTACAAGTGGCCGGTGGTTATTTTCTTGGGAGCCCATTTGTGATCATGAGATGCACTTGTAGCACATAATGATCCTGGGCATTAGGGGAAGTAGCCTCAGGTCCCTGGAGTTTCCTACAAACAGCATCTGGAGCTTCTCAAAAAATCAGATAGTCTGCCCAAGATCAAAATGGCATGTCACATACTAAACAGCCACTGAGCTGGCCTGTAGTCGAGACACTGGGGGAGAAAGACTATAATTCATAGCACTTGGCTGAAAACAGAAAACTTATAAAAAGTTTAATTGTGTAAACAGTTGACGTTATCATCTGCAGCCAAGAGCGAGGATACATGCCATGAGTTAAGCTGGCCAAATATTACATTTTTAGGTGGACCTCGCAACAATGACTATTCTTGCACGGTTGTCATACTTTTACAATTTATATGTTGAAAGAATGATTCTATCAGTCAAGTATTACTGAGGATGAAATTGAAAAGCTAAAGATAAAAGCGTTATCATTGTCCTAGTAGATAAGAGAAAATCTGACCGCGCATGGCATCTTGTATCATATTCTACACTGACATTATACCTCCTCATATTTGACAGTTGTGGGTACAGAAGTCTCCTTAACTTCGTAGATTTTTAATGTAACATTCATGGTCCTATTGTTAAACAATACATCTGATCATTCACATACGACTATAGAGCTTATCGTTCATGGTCCTATTGTTAAACAATATATCTGATCATTCACATACGACTATAGAACTTATCGTTCACGGTCCTATTGTTAAACAATACATCTGATCATTCACATACGACTATAGAACTTATCGTTCACGGTCCTATTGTTAAACAATATATCTGATCATTCACATACGACTATAGAGCTTATCGTTCATGGTCCTATTGTTAAACAATATATCTGATCATTCACATACGACTATAGAACTTATCGTTCACGGTCCTATTGTTAAACAATATATCTGATCATTCACATATGACTATAGAGCTTATCGTTCACGGTCCTATTGTTAAACAATATATCTGATCATTCACATACGACTATAGAACTTATCGTTCACGGTCCTATTGTTAAACAATATATCTGATCATTCACATACGACTATAGAACTTATCGTTCACGGTCCTATTGTTAAACAATATATCTGATCATTCACATACGACTATAGAACTTATCGTTCATGGTCCTATTGTTAAACAATACATCTGATCATTCACATACGACTATAGAGCTTATCGTTCATGGTCCTATTGTTAAACAATACATCTGATGATTGACATACGACTATAGAACTTATCGTTCATGGTCCTATTGTTAAACAATACATCTGATCATTCACATACGACTATAGAACTTATCGTTCATGGTCCTATTGTTAAACAATACATCTGATGATTGACATACGACTATAGAACTTATCGTTCATGGTCCTATTGTTAAACAATATATCTGATCATTCACATACGACTATAGAGCTTATGTATCATTGTGTCTATGACATAAGATAGCTCGAATAAGTCAGAAACGACAGCTCACTATTTTTCTCCAATACCCACAGCTCCAATAGCCTCCTTTGTTTTTTGAGAAGGGGGTGTGGTCAGAAAATCTTAATATTGCAACAAATGAATCATATCTTTACGGCAATTATTTGCAGAAATATCTATGGCAGGCTGGATCTCATTCCAGTTGTGGCTAGTATATGAAATGGAGCAAAACTACTTTCATTATAAACATGTGGCCAATTGGGTAGCAGTTATCATTTACGGATACATGCGGATCTGTGTACAGTATAGGTGACGATATTACTCCAGAGTGGACTATGTTGTATACGTGTGCCTATTCAGGTATTTTCTTGGTATTATCTATGGGATGCTCACCCCAAAGCACACAGATGTTTCTAACCAGACTCCATGCGTAGTGAAATACTTACCAGACAACTGCTGCTACATATTATATACTGCCACCAAGTATAGTTCTTCATTGGCATCGCTGCTAAACTCTATCATAAGAGAAAGTTTCTGCACCTCACCTCATTCTGTCATTGCCCGCCACACTGGCATCTCCTTCTTACCTGGGGTTACTCTTGTTCCAGTAGACTGCATACCGGTCTGATATCACTTTGCTGGGGTCATCTGTCCAGACACAGACCCAAATCAGGGCCCCCAGCAGCAGTGGGACCAGGGGCCCCATACTCTGGGACCAAGTTCTTTGCTGCACTCACAGCGGACACCGCGCTGCCATGTCCGGACACTATCCTGGAGAAGTATTTTAGAATAGGAGTAAAGCTCGGTACCACGGTTCTAAGAAGCTGTCACTTAGTCACTTTCCAGCTCTCAGCTCCATGCCATGGGGGATCTGCCTTGTGCCCCAATAGTGGATCTGGCTCTTTTCCTCGCAGGGAGACGGTGGCTTTCACTCAGGCCAGGTGCAAGGAGCAGGCTCCAGCTTAGCTCAGTCTCTCTCTCCGCTTTCATGGTCTAGAGCCCAGGAGGTGATAACTCCTGAGCTCGGGATGAGGGACCAGTCAGGACATCCTAAAGGCTGAGGGGGAAAAAAGAAACAGATCCTGAGGCAGAGTCCAAACAACAGGTATGAAGAACAATGCAGAAACCAAACCAGCACACACACTGCTATATAGAGGACTGTATGACTGCTGCAGATCCCAAGCCCCACTACTGCAAGTGCAAAATCCCTGTCTCCTCACTCCATCCAGCACACGTCTCCCCTCCCTCCTCCCTGTGCCTCCACTCCAGCCAGCCCTCTGCTCTCCTCCCTTACGCTGCATCACTGGGTGTGAGTGAAAAGCAGAACAAGATCCATTATGGCAGATGGAACATCAGAGCTCCCCCTGCTGGAGCCTTTACTGAATATTCTTACAGATACAGCTCTGCTCAGTTTAATCTGATATAGGAAAAACTAACCACACAACTGCCTTATAGGACCACGGAAAGGCTGTTAGAGCTGTGTGGTAACTTTTTTTTGTAATTTATTCAACTGCGACAACTGCAAAACTGTTCAACTGCGAAACCCTGCTACATGCCTCCTGAATTCCAAAATAGGCCGTATCCTTAACCCCTTAAGGACCCAGCCTGTTTTGGCCTTTAGGACACAGCCGATTTTTTCAAATCTGACATGTGTTAATTTATGTGGTAATAACTTGGGAATGCTTTTACCTATCCAAGCGATTCTGAGACTGTGTTCTCATGACATATTCTACTTTATATTAGTGAAAAAATTTGGTCGATAAATTCAATATTTATTTCTAAATATAAATGTATCTTCTTGCAAAACAGATAGTAATACCACACAAAATAGTTACTAGTTTATATTTCCCATGTGTCTTCTTTTTGTTTGCATTGTTTTTTGAACGTCCTTTTATTTTTCTAGGACGTTACAAGGCTTAGAACTTTATCAGCAATTTCTCACATTTTCAAGAAAATTTCTAAAGCCTATTTTTTTATGGACCAGTTCAGTTCTGAAGTGGCTTTGAGGGCCTTATATAATAGAAAGTCCCCATAAATCACCCCATTTTAAAAACTGCACCCCTCAAAGTATTCCAAACAACATTTAGAAAGTTACTTAACCCTTTAGGTGTTTCATAGGAATTAAAACAATGTATAGGTGAAATTTACAAATTTTAATTTTTTTGGCTGAAATTAATTTGTAATAAAAAAAAATCTGTACCACAGAAGTTTTTACCATTGAAACGCAACTCAATATTTATTGCCCAGATTCTGCAGTTTTTAGAAATATCCCATATGTGGCCCTAGTGTGTTACATGACTGAACTACAGGCCTCAGAACCAAAGGAGCACCCAGTGGATTTTGGGGCCTCCTTTTTATTACAATATATTTTAGGCACCATGTCAGGGTTGAAGAGGTCTTGTAATGCCAAAACAGTGGATACCCCCCAAAAGTTACCCCATTTTGGAAACTACACCCCTCAATGAATTTGTCTAGGGGTATAGTGAGCATTTTGTCCCCACAGGTTTTATGCTGATTTTATTGGAATTAGGCCATGAGAATGAAAATCGATTTTTTTTTTCTGAAAAAACATAGAAGTTACAAATTTTTACAAGGAATAAAGGAGAAAAAGCACCCCAACATTTGTAAAGCAAATTCTTCCGATTACAGGAATACCCCATATGTGGTAATACATTTCTATTTGGACCCACTGCAGGGCTCAGAAGGTCAGGAGCGTCATTTGGATTTTGGAGCTCAGATTTTGGTGGCATAGTTTTTGGGTGCTATGTCGCTTTTGAAACACCCTGGAGGGAAAACAGTGGAAATCCCCCAAAAGTGACTCCATTTTGGAAACTACACCCCTCAAGGAATTTTTCTAGGGGTATAGTGAGCATTTTGACCCCACAGGTTTTATGCTGAATTTATTGGAATTAGGCTATGAAAATGAAAATCTAAAGAAATCTAGGGAAAATAAGCACCAATATATTTGTAAAACAAATTCTCCCGATTACAGGAATACCCCATATGTAGTAATAAATTGCTGTTTGGACCCACTGCAGGGATTAGAATGTGAGGAGCGCCATTTGGATTTTGCACAGATGGTTTTTTGGTGCTATGTCACATTTGCAGAGACCCTGATGTACCAGTACAGTGGAAACCCGAAAGAAGTGACCCCATTTTGGAAACTACACGCTCAAGGAATTTATTCATGGATATAGTTGGTAGTTTGAGACTACATTTTGTTGGAGGAATTAATGCATAGCCGGTGTAAAAATACAATTTTGATTTCTTTTATTTTCTCACAAATACGTTATTTATAGGACATTTTTCTTCGTATCCAGTACATAAAACTAAGGAAATGTACCCCAATTTTTATTTCGCTGTTTCTCTTGTTCAAAATTACCCCCACTTAGGCCGAAATCTTATGTCAACATGGTAGGGCTCAAAAGCAAAGGAATACCCTGTAGTTTTCAGAATATACAGTGGAGGAAATAAGTATTTGATCCCTTGCTGATTTTGTAAGTTTGCCCACTGTCAAAGACATGAACAGTCTAGAATTTTTAGGCTAGGTTAATTTTACCAGTGAGAGATAGATGATATAAAAAAAAAAAAAAAAAATAACATTGTCAAAATAATATATATTTATTTGCATTGTGCACAGAGAAATAAGTATTTGATCCCCTACCAAACATTAAGAGTTCAGCCTCCTCCAGACCAGTTACAAGCTCCAAATCAACTTGGTGCCTGCATTAAAGACAGCTGTCTTAAATGGTCACCTGTATAAAAGACTCCTGTCCACAGACTCAATTAATCAGTCTGACTCTAACCTCTACAACATGGGCAAGACAAAAGAGCTTTCTAAGGATTTCAGGGACAAGATCATAGACTGCACAAGACTGGAATGGGCTACAAAACCATAAGTAAGACGCTGGGTGAGAAGGAGACAACTGTTGGTGCAATAGTAAGAAAATGGAAGACATACAAAATGACTGTCAATCGACATCGATCTGGGGCTCAATGCAAAATCTCACCTCGTGGGGTATCCTTGATCCTGAGGAAGGTGAGAGCTCAGCCGAAAACTACACGGGGGAACTTATTAATGATCTCAAGACAGCTGGGACCACAGTCACCAAGAAAACCATTGGTAACACATTACGCCGTAATGGATTAAAATCCTGCAGTGCCCGCAAGGTCCCTCTGCTCAAGAAGGCACATGTACAGGCCCATCTGAAGTTTGCAAATGAACATCTGGATGATTCTGAGAGTGATTGGGAGAAGGTGCTGTGGTCAGATGAGACTAAAATTTAGCTCTTTGGCATTAACTCAACTCGCCGTTTTTGGAGGAAGAGAAATGCTGCCTATGACCCAAAGAACACCGTCCCCACTGTCAAGCATGGAGGTGGAAACATTATGTTTTGGGGGTGTTTCTCTGCTAAGGGCACAGGACTACTTCACCGCATCAATGAGAGAATGGATGGAGCCATGTACCGTCAAATCCTGAGTGACAACCTCCTTCCCTTCCCCAGGACATTAAAAATGGCTCGTGGCTGGGTCTTCCAGCACGACAATTACCCGAAACATACAGCCAAGGCAACAAAGGAGAGGCTCAAAAAGAAGCACATTAAGGTCATGGAGTGGCCTAGCCAGTCTCCAGACCTTAATCCCATTGAAAACTTATGGAGGGAGCTGAAGATCCGAGTTGCCAAGCGACAGCCTCGAAATCTTAATGATTTAGAGATGATCTGCAAAGAGGAGTGGGCCAAAATTCCATCTAACATGTGTGCAAACCTCATCATCAACTACTAAAAATGTCTGACTGCTGTGCGTGCCAACAAGGTTTTGCCACCAAGTATTAAGTCTTGTTTTCCAAAGACATCAAATACTTATTTCTCTGTGCACAATGCAAATAAATATATATAATTTTGAAAATGTTATTTTTTTTTATTTTTTTTATATAATCTATCTCTCACTGGTAAAATTAACCTAGCCTAAAAATTCTAGACTGTTCATGTCTTTGACAGTGGGCAAACTTACAAAATCAGCAAGGGATCAAATACTTATTTCCTTCACTGTAGCTTCCACTTACAAAGGATTTAAGCTGGCAGAACAATGTAACACCTCCAGAAGTGACCCCATTTTTAAAATCAGATCCTGAAAGTATTCATCTAGGGTTATAGTGATTATGTTGACCACATATTTTTAGCTGGAATTATGGGAGAGCATAAAGCTGAAGTGCCTTGTGGCTTTTTGGGCCTAGTGAGATAAATTCCAGGCACAATGTTCTGAAGTGACAGAGCAGAAAACACCATCCTCCAGTATTCATCTAGGGGTATAATGAAATTGTTTGTTTTATTTGAGGTATAATTCCATTTTTTAAATGGGCACTAATGTAATGGAAATAGGGATAAAATATCTGTACGTCTATATAAAAAGAGCAAAAGGGGTTAAAACAAAATTAGAGAATGAATAAATTAATATTTTAAAGAAGAATGATAAGAAAGAAAATATTCTTTGATGCACAACTCCGGCTTATCGGGACAAGTGACAAAATGATAACCCGTGTCTTTTCTAAGTCTATTTTTGTAACAAACCCAACATTTTTTGTAGGGCTGTCTCTTTTTTTCAGTGGGGGGAATTTCGGCTGGGAAGTGCTGTCCTGGTACAACTCTGTTGGCCTGACTTCCATGGGATGTGCTTGCACCCTCCTCTGCCCGGTCTTCAAACAGTAATTGCTTTATTACCTGTTCTTGATATTCAAGATAGCGGGCATTTTTTCCTGTCTTGCGGTATAATATAAAGGAATTACACAGTGCTGTTTGAATTAAGGAGGCGCTGTCACCACATTATAAGTGGCCTATATTGTCTATAATGTGATCGGCGCTGTACTGTATATTACAGCAGTCTTTTTTATTTAGAAAAACAATCATTTTTGACGGAGTTATGACCTATATTAGCTTAATGACCAACAGTGTTTTACTTTTTGGCCAAGTTGGCGTAGTACAGAGGAGTATATGACTCTGACCAATCAGCGTCATACACTTCTCCCTATTCATTTACACAGCACATAGCAATATAACTATATCGCTATGTGCAGCCGCATAAACACACTATAACGTTACTGCAGTGTCCTGACAGTGAATATACATTACCTCCAGCCAGGACGTGATGTGTATTCAGAATCCTGACACTTTGGTAATACAATCCCAACACTACAGCACAGCAAGCGTAATCTCGTTTGAAATGACAGTTTACAGTGTAATCTCGCGAGATTACGCTTGCTGTGCTGTAGTGTCGGGATTGTATTAGCGAAGTGTCAGGATTCTGAATACACATCACGTCCTGGCTGGAGGTAATACATATTCATTGTCAGGACACTGCAGTAACGTTATAGTGTGTTTATGTGGCTGCACATAGCGATATAGCTATGTGCTGTGTAAATGAATGGGGAGAAGTGTATGACGCTGATTGGTCAGCTGGGGAAGGCGGTTTTTTCACGTCTGGATTGACTGACCAATCACAGCCATCTCTGGGCGGGGACAGCTGCGATCAATCCCGCCACTAACATATGTGACTATCAGCTGTCTATGACAGCTGAAGTCACTGCTCTGTCACAGCGTGTTTACATGCTGTGACAGTTTAACTGCAGGACGAGAGTGCTCGTCCTAATGCGGCAAGCACCCGCCGCTCAGGACGAGTATTCTCGTCCTGTGTCGGCAAGAGGTTAAAAGGGTTTCCAGGATTAGAAAAACAAGGCTGCTTTCTTCCAGAAACTGTGCCTTACTTGTCCATGGTTGTGTCTGAAATTGCAGCTCAGCTTCTTTTATGTAAATGGGGCTGAGCTGCAATACCACACACAACCTGTGGACGTTTTTTGTTAGAAAGCAGCCATCTTTTTCTAATCCTGGACAACCACTTTAAAGGGTCAAGGAGTCTGGACCCTCCTGGACAATAAATTTGCAAATGCTATCGACATTTTTTATTTTAACCATGTCAAAGAAGGACATTTTTTCCAACGATCTAATATATATTTGGCCAGGACATGGTGTCCAAGGCACAGTTTGCTCCACCCACAGCCCAACCTGCAAGAAGCGTGTGAGGAAGCAGATGTGAGTTCTCAGTCTGTTTGCTGTTTGTGCCTCTATTTTGTCTGTGTGTCTCTATGTATGTGTGTGGATAAGTTCCAGTATGTGTATAGGTGTCTCTGTGTGTGTATGTGTGTGTCTTTTTGTGTATTTGTGTGTCTAAGTGCCTATATATGTATCTGTATGTGTGTATATATTTCTGTGTGTGCATCTACTACATTGTCTGTACTCAGAGTTATCACTGGATGTTATCTGTGGTGTTACAAAGGACTGCAGGTAACATCTACTACATTATCTGTACTCAGAGACTTATCAATGTGTGATATCTGTGGTGTTACATAGGACTGAAGGTGACATCTGCTACATTATCTGTACTCAGAGAGTTATCACTGTTATCTATGGTGTTACATAGGACTGCAGGTAACGGCTACTACATTATCTGTACTCAGAGAGTTATCACTATGTTGTCTGTGATGTTACATAGGACTGCATGTAACATCTACTACATTATCTGTACTCAGAGAGTTATCACTGTGTGTTATCTGTGGTGTTACATAGGACTGCAGCTGACATCTACGTTATCTGTACTCAGAGAGTTATCAATGTGTGATATCTGTGGTGTTACATAGGACTGAAGGTGACATCTGCTACATTATCTGTACTCAGAGAGTTATCACTGTTATCTGTGGTGTTACATAGGACTGCAGGTAACGGCTACTACATTATCTGTACTCAGAGAGTTATCACTATGTTGTCTGTGATGTTACATAGGACTGCATGTAACATCTACTACATTATCTGTACTCAGAGAGTTATCACTGTGTGTTATCTGTGGTGTTACATAGGACTGCAGCTGACATCTACGTTATCTGTACTCAGAGAGTTATCAATGTGTGATATCTGTGGTGTTACATAGGACTGAAGGTGACATCTGCTACATTATCTGAACTCAGAGTTATCACTGTGTGTAGGGCTAGACGATATTTAAAAAAAATAATTCTAGATTTTTGTCAACCCTATGGACGATTTTTGATTTTATTCACGATTTTCTTATTTTTAGGAGTAATTAAGGAATTTCTGAGCATGTGTCACGATATGTGGGTATGTAGACCCACTGGGCCGTACCGCTGTAGCAGTATAGCAGCTGGCCAACAGGATACCAAGTCAATGTCTATAGTTCAAATAAGGGTACCTGTGGTAATTCAGACAGTAGCGATGGTTAGGCTCAGATGGTACCTTGGCAGCAGGCAGACACCAAGCGTGGTGTAACACAGCAGGTGTAGTATATGGCACAACACGACTCCAACTCTCTAAGACACAGGAACAAGCTAGCACGGAATACAGGATACAGGTAGCAGGTACGGGAACACTGGGAACTGGAAAAGACTAAGGGACCATTTTCAAAGACTAACACGGGTAAACACAACAACGCTCAGGCAATGAAGGAAGGGGCAGGGCTGATCTTGGGCTAATTTTACATACTTTTCAGGTGCGCAGGGTGGCCCTTTAAGGCCGGCCATGAGCGTGCGCGCGCACCCTACGGGACACCACAGACTGAAGCGGAAGTGAGTGCTGGCCCACATCTCCTCCTCAGATCCATAGCTGCGGCCATCGGGAGGTGAGTAATCCCGACGGTCCGTAGCCATGGGCGTTACAGCATGCAATTCTCTTCTCTCAAAAACAATACCAAGACACAATTCTTTTACATAAGAGAACTGCAGGCATATTATCCAATAATATATATTGATTATCAGGATTGTTCCTTAGCTGTTACGTGTGATCACGCTCACTTATAAAAGGGACAATGCTGATAATCATCATATATATATTTGGCTCAGAAAATAAAAAGAGAAACTTTGAGTGCAGAGGAACCCCAGGAACACAGAGAAACCAATTCCCAAAACAACGCGTTAAGAAGGCAAAACCCTGAAATAAGACAAGCCTGTAATGAACAACGTCGTTGTCAAAGTATGAATCCAAAAAGTTTTATTTTGCTGGAATGTGCTGATCAAACAAAACATGCATACAGGTGCAAGGAAGCCTCATACTGCAAGGCAATACAATATACAAAAATGGCGATAGCACTCTGCGAACACTAATACCACCTAAACACTATAGCATTCAAGTCATTCTGCCCTGCCAATCAGCGCCTTTCACAGACGCTAGCGGCACGATTACGTCATCGCGCCACTACCGTTATTTATAGGCGCTGATTGGTGGGGCAGTCACTCTGCCCTGCCGATCAGCGCCATTCAACAACCCAATCGGTGCGATGACGTCATCGTACCACTTGCTTCGTTCAGCACCAGCAGACCTGCTCAGAAGACAGCAGGCCTGCGTTGCCACAGGACGTCGCAGGAACGGGATCAGGTGAGAATGTAAAGTTGTTTTTATTCTTTAAAAAGTGTGCGTCACATAATCTACAGGAGGGGAGGGCTATATGTGGGGCACAATCTACAGGGGAGGCTATATGTTGGGCACAATCTATAAAGGGGGCTATATGTAGGGAACTGTCTAAAGTGGGGGGCTATATGTAGGGAACTATATACAGGGGGGCTATATGTGAGGCACTATATACAGTGGGGCTATATGTGGGGCACTATTTTCAGGGGGCTATATGTGGGGCACTATCTACAGGGAGCTATATGTGGGGCACTAATACAGGGGGGCTATATGTAGGGCACTATCTACAGGGGATATATGTAGGGCACTATCTACAGGGGGATCTAGGTAGGGCACTATCTACGGGGGTACTATCTACAGGGGGCTCTATGGGGGCACTATCCACAGGGAGCACTGTGTGTGTGGGACACAGTATATGGTGCTATTATAATCAGAGACACAGTGTATGGCGCTATTATAATTAGAGGTGCAGTATATGGCACTATTATATTTATATTTAGGGCATAGTGTGTGGCATCACGACAATTTTACCTTCGTTTATAGGTGCAGAAATGTTTGAAAAGTGAGAAGCTGAAAACATCTTAGCAGCAAACTGCAGAAATGGACCATGGCCAGAAGAAGTTGTCATAGAGGTCTGGACCGGATGGAGAAGAAAAGAGAAAAATAAGAACTAGAATCTGAAAAGACGTCACCGGTTAGTCACTTAATGTAAATGTTTATTCTGCCAGTAATCAGTACTGTAGTCACTGTATGATCTGCAGCGAGATGATGGGTGGTAGGATTGTTTTTTGTGAAACAGCAACTCCTAGTGTAAAGGATTTGCCTGACACAGCTTCTGTGTCAACACCCGTGGTTACTCAGCCTGCATCTGTTCCTAGGTCTGCTAGAGTGACTAGATCTGCTACCACTCAGGCTGGTAAGCTGAGGAGTGGGAGAGCCTTTCACAGCCTGGCCAGATGGTTCTAGCTCCTGCCCTTGGTCTACTTATACCTTCATTTGCTGCTTGTCCTTTGCCTGTGATTCTCTTGTTTCCTGGCTCTGCTGTTACTGCTATTACCATTGTCACTGCTTCATATTGACCCTGGCTTGACTGACTATTCTCCTGCTCTGCTTTTGCTACCATGTACACTCCTGGTTTGACTTGGCTCGTCCACTACTCTGTTGCTCACGGTGTTCCCGTGGGCAACTGCCCCACTTCCCTTTGCTTCTGTGTACCCTTGTCTTGTTTTGTCTGTCGTGCACATATTGAGCGTAGGGACCGTCGCCCAGTTGTACGCCGTCGCCTAGGACGGGCTGTGCAAGTAGGCAGGGACTGAGTGGCGGGTAGATTAGAGCTCACCTGTCTGTCTCCCTACCCCGGCATTACACCTAGCATATCCTTACCATTGTTCGGGGTATGCTGGGAGATGTAGTTTTACGCCGTACAAACCTATACAGCAGGGGTTGCACTAAATTGAGCTGTATTTGTGTTGGTGTTGCCGCTTAGATGTGTTGTATTTATGTACTGAGCTTGGTCCTGGTGCTGTATTTATGTACTGAGTTTGGTTCTGGATATATGTACTGAGCTTTGTTCTGGTGTTGTATATATGTATTGAGCTTTGTTCTGGTGCTGTATTTATGTGCTGAGCTTGGTTCAGGTGCTGTATTTATGTACTGAGCTTTGTTCTGGTGTTGTTTTTATGTACTAAGTGCAACATCCATGGCTGCGGACCTTCAGGTTTACTGACACCCTTACGGTCGCAGCCATGGTCCAGTGAGCGATGGCCCGCATCTCCTCCACAGGAGAAGCCAACGCTCACTTCCGCTTTGCTCTGCTGTGTCCCATAGGGTGTGCCCGCACGCTCGTGCCTGGTCTTAAAGGGCCAGCGCGCGCACCTGAATCTGTTAATTAGCCCATGGACTATAGGAAGGGCTCTGCCCCTTTCTGCCTTGCCTGAGCTTTGTTGTTGTTACCTATGTTCATCTATGCAAATGGTCCCCTAAGTGTCTTCCAGTTCCCAGTGTTCCCACTCCTGCTTCCTGTAACCTGTATACCGTGTTATCTTGGTTCAAGTGCTGTATAGTATTGGAGTCATGCTGCGCTGAGTCTACGCCTGCTCCGCTACACGAAGCCTGGTGCCTGCCTCCTGCCAAAGTCTCGTCTGAGCCTGTCCAGCTACTGTCTGAAAATTACCACAGGTACACCTATAGAACTATAGACTTTGTCTTGTGTTCTGTTGGCCAGCTGCCATACCGTCAATGCGGTATGGCCCAGTGGGTCCACGTACCCAACGTGACAGTAAGCTCAGGTCATGGACCCCGCTGGTCCGCCTAAGACTATGTCGTTGTCTCAAGAGATGCAGGCAGACCTATGAGATCTGCGTTGACGACAAGACCAACTCCTCCTGGCAGTGAATTCCATTGCACAGCGTCTAGACGCACAAGATGCAGCCGCCTCAGCTCCTGTTCCGACTGATCCTCCTACAACACCTCCTGTCAGCACCAGTGTTGATCCCCGATTCTCGCTACCACTACCACCTTGTTATAACGGAGACGCGAGTACCTGCAGAGGGTTTCTCAATCAGTGCCAGAACCACTTCTCTCTACATGCCAGAGTGTTTTAGTCTGATGGCGCCAAGATTGCCTTTATTGTTTCTCTCCTCACTGGCAGGGCCCTAGCGTGGGCGAATCCGATCTGGGAACGACAGGGACCAGAGACCCGTGACTTCCAGGGATTCCTCCGGACATTTCGTACCGTGTTTGAGGAGTCTGGACGAGTGTCGTCGGCAGCGGCCTCCTTATTGAACCTGCGACAGGGGGACACCTCCGTGGGCGAGTACGCCAATCAATTCCGCACCTTGGCAGGAGAGCTGTCTTGGAACGATGAGTCTCTAGTGGCTACATTCTGGCAGGGACTGTCGTCCGAGATCAAGGGCGAATTGGCTGCTCGTGATCTGCCATCCACCCTGGATGTCCTCATTTTGCTTGCCACCCAGGTTGATATATGGCTTTGGGAACGATCCCAGGAGATTCGTCGGGAAAGAAGACTCCCAAGGCTGGCCCCCACTTTCCAGCAGCTTCCGTCACCCTCATCAGATGGCTCACCTGAAGAGCCTATTCAAGTAAACCGGCTTAAATTATCCATACAGGAGAAACAACTCAGACGCACTTCGGGACTTTGTCTTTATTGCGGCTTCGGAGGCCATATCGTGCGTCTGTGCCCTCGGAAGCCAAAAAACCCCAATGCCTAGGATTGGCTGGGGAGACAACCCTAGGCGACACTGTGCTGTATAGAGACTTTTCCTCGAAACTCTCCATCCCCATGGCCATGTCCGGCGAGAAGGACCACCGGGTCTCTGCCTACCTTGACTCTGGGTTGGCAGCCAGTCTCATCCACAAGAATTTAGTGGATCTCCTCCAGTTGGCTACAATCTCTCTAAGGAGGCCATTGATCGTTGCCTCGGTGAATGGACTACCTCTGCCAGACCCGATTATAGCTGTGACCAAACTGCTAAGGCTCCAGGTGGGAGCTCTTCATACTGAACTCATCTAATTTCTTGTTCTACCCAAGGCCGTCAATCCTGTACTACTGGGTCTGCCCAGGCTCCGACTACATGCCCCAGTTCTGGACTGGAATTCCGGAGAGGTTCTCCAGTGGGGTCCCAAGTGCCTCGATCGCTGCCTGGGGCAGATCTATTCAGTCACGCCTCCTCGTCCTCAGTCCGTGATGGGATTGCCTTCTCATTATGCCATGTTTTCGGATGTCTTCAGCAAGAAGGAGGCGAAGACGCTGCCTCCACACTGGGTGTGTGACTGTCCTATCGAGCTGGCTCCTGATGCTTCTCTTCCCCGTGCTAGGGTATACCCTCTCTCCTTGCCAGAGACTCTGTCCATGTCCGCCTACATTAAGGAGAATCTGGAGAGAGGTTTCATATGGAAGTCCTGCTCCCCGGCTTGAGTCGGGTTCTTCTTCGTCAAGAAAAAGGACGGTTCTCTGCGACCCTGGCCAGGCGACTACTGGGGTCTCAATCAGATCACGGTCAAGAATAGATATCCGTTGCCGTTGATTTCGGAACTTTTTGACCGCATACGTGGAGCTAAAAAAAATTCTAAACTTGATCTGTGTGGGGCTTACAACTTAATTCGGATTCGCCGAGGTGACGAGTGGAAGACGGCATTCAACACCTGAGACGGGCTCTATGAATATCTGGTGATGCCCTTCAGCCTATGTAATGCCCCCGCGGTCTTCCAAAAATTTGTCAATGACGTTTTCCGGGATCTCCTCTATGTTTGTGTTGTGCTCTATCTTGATGATATCTTAAATTTTCTCTCCAGATCCGTTGACTCATCAGAGACATGTTCGCCAAGTTCTGCTGCGATTGAGGGAGAATCGCCTGTATGCCAAGTTGGAGAAGTGCATGTTTGAGAGGGGCTCTCTACCCTTCCTGGGCTACATAATCTCGGACCAGGGTCTTAAAATGGATCCGAAAGTGAAGGCCATACTGGAATGGCCACGACCTCAAGGCTTACGGTCCATACAGCATTTTCTGGGATTCGCCAATTTTTACAGACAATTCATCCCAGACTTCTCTTCACTGACATCTCCCATCTCTACCCTCACCAAAAAGGGCATGAATGCCAAGGTGTGGACTCCAGAGGTGGAATCCGGATTTAATAGCCTAAAGAGTGCCTTCACGTCAGCCTCTACCCTCCATCATCCGGATGTATCTAGACAGTTTTCGTTGGAGGTGGACGCCTCCTCTGTCAGTGCTGGTGCACTCCTGTTCCAAAAAGGTCCCAAGGGCAAGACAAAGATATATGGCTATTACTCTAGACTCTTCTCTTCTGCAGAACGCAACTATTCGACTGGGGATAGTCAATAGTATGTCAAATTAGCAAATTATTACCCTGGACTATAAGAAGGGCCCTGCCCCTTCATTCATTGCCTGAGCGTTGTTGTGTTTACCCGTCTTAGTCTTTTCAAATGGTCCCTTAGTGTTTTTCAGTTCCCAGTGTTCCCGTACCTGCTACCTGTATCCTGTATCCCGTGCTACCTTCTTCCTGTGCCATAGAGAGTTGGAGTCGTGTTGTGCCGTATATTACGCCTGTTGTGTTGCATCGTGCCGGGTGTCTTCCTGCTGCCAAGGTCCCAGCCGAGCTTAACCATCGCTACTGTCTGAATTACCACAGGTACCCTTATTCAAACTATAGACATTTACTTGGTATCCTGTTGGCCAGCTGCTATCCCGCTATGGCGGTACGGCCCAGTGGGTCCACACAACCATCGTGACAGTACGCTCAGGCCATGGACCCCGCTGGTTAACCCAAGAGCATGATGACGTCACAAGTCATGCGGGCAGGTATGCTAGACCTCCGGTCATGACAAGACCAACTCCTCCAGGCGATGAACATCATTGCCCATCGGCTGGATACACAAGCTGCAGCCTTTCCTGCACTTGCTCTTGTGACCTCTGCTGTTCCTCCTACTACACCTCCTGGCAGTGCGAACTCCCGATTTTCTCTGCCATCACCTCATCGCTAAGTTCGAGACTCAAGGACCTGCAGGGGATTTCTAAACCAATACCAGATTCACTTCACATTGTATGCAGAGGCCTTCCCTTCTGATGACGTAACGATCGCCTTCATAATCTCTCTCCTCACTGGCAAAGCCCTGGCGTGGGCGAACCCAATTTGGGAACGTCAGGGACTAGAGATTCGTGAGTTCCAGCGGTTCGTACAAACTTTCCGTACTATATTTGAGGAACACGGGAGAGTTTCATTGGCTGCTGCATCCCTGCTGATCCTTTGCCAGGAAGACACCTCCCTGGCTGCCGAACTAACCTGGAACAACGAGGCCTTGGTGGCTACATTCTGGCAGGGATTGTCCCCTGAAATTAAGGCGAGCTTGCCGCCCGAGATTTGCCATCTACCCTGGATGACATCATACGTCTGGCTGCCCGGATTGACATGAGGATCCGAGAATGGTCCCAAGAGGTTCGTCAGGAGGAAGGACTCCCTAGGCCGGCTCCTACATTTCAGCAACCCCTGCTGCCCTTCATCAGCTGTTCCACCAGAGGAGTCTATAAGAATGGACCATCTCAAGTTGTCTATCCAGGAGAAACAACGCAGACGCACTTTGGGACTCCGTCTGTATTGCGGCCTCAAGGTCATCTTGTGCGTCTGTGCCCCCAAAACCCCAGAGCCTAGGGTTGGTTGGAGAGACAACTCTAGGTGGAGTAGGACTTTCTTCCAAATTGTCCATCCCCGTGACCAGGGCCGCCATCAGGGGGGTATTAGGGGTACTGATGTGAGGGGCCCGGCCAAACCTAATTGAAAGGGGGGCCCGGTAGAAAAAAACAGGCTCCTGCAATGGGGCCCGTTTTTTTCACCAAAAGAATGTCGTGTGCTGTGGGCCCCCCCTCTCGTCATGGGGGCCGTCAAACATCGCTCTCCCGCGCGCTGTACCGATCGCGCGCACCCGCAAACACCCGCAAACGCCCGCGCGTGTGCACTCGCGAGCGCACACACCTGCGAATGCCCGGAAGCGCGCACCCTCGAACGAAGCGCGCGCACCCGCGGACACACATGGACGCAACTTACCTGGAGCCTGGCTGGAGGTGAAGGACTGGACGTCTGGACCGAAGACATCGCCTGAAGAGGACTGGAGTGGGAGCCAGCAGCTCTTCTGACACAGTGAGTAAAGTGTCTCAAAGTGCTGTTTAAGTATGGCCCTGTTCACACAGAGTATTTTGCAGGCAGAAAAAAATCTACCTCAAAATTCCTTAAAGAATTTTGAGGCAGATTTTGACCTGCCCACACTATCTTGCCGCGTTTTTTGGCTGCGCTTTTTGCCCGTGGCGATTGAGGACAGCAGACAAAAAACACAGCGAAAAATGCATTTTCTGCCTCCCATTGATTTCGATGGGAGGTCAGAGGCGGAACAGCGTCAAGAAAGGACGTGCTGCTTTTTCTTTTTTCCGCGACTGGCTCCAATTGATTTCAGATTAAATCAATGGTTGGCGGTTTTGGAAGTTGTTTTGTGCTGATTCTGACGCAGTGTCCGAGTCAATATCAAAGCCAAAAAACTCTGTGAACTGGGCCTTATTGTTAAGGCTTATTCAGACGAACGTGTAATACATCTGTGCAACGCGCGTGATTTTCACGCGCCTAGCACGGACCTATGTTACTCTATGGGGCCGTTCAGACTGTCAGTGATTTTCACGCAGCGTGAGTCCGCTGCGTAAAACTCACGACATGTCCGATATTTGTGCATTGTTCACGCATCACGCCCAGCGAAAATGACGCCCAGCACTTCCGCAGCAGTATAAACTATGAATGAAAACAGAAAAGCACCACGTGCTTTTCTGTTTACAAACATACAAACAGAGTGTCATAATGATGAGACATGTCCGTCAAGTTCTGCTGCGATTGAGGGAGAATCGCCTGTATGCCAAGCTGGAGAAGTGCATGTTTGAAAGGAATTCTCTACCCTTCCTCGGCTACATCATCTCGGATCAAGGTCTCAAGATGGATTCTGAGAAGGTAAAGGATGTCCTGGAATGGCCACGTCCTCAAGGTTTAAGGTCCATACAGCGTTGCTTGGGATTCGCGAATTTCTACCGGCATTTCATCCAGAGCTTTTCCTCACTGACAGCTCCCATCTCTACCCTCACCAAAAAAGGCAAGAACGCCAAGGTGTGGACTCCAGAAGCAGAATCCGCATTTAATAGCCTGAAGAGTGCCTTCACGTCAGCCTCTACCCTCCATCATCCTGATGTATCTCAACAGTTTTCGTTGGAGCTGGACTCCTCCTATGTTGGTGCTGGTGCACTTCTGTTCCAGAGAGGTCCCAAAGGCAAGGCAGTGGTATGTGGCTATTACTCTAAACTTTTCTCTTCCACAGAGCGCAACTACTCGATTGGGGATCGGGAGTTACTGGCCATCAAGATGGCCCTGGAGGAGTGGAGACCTCTACTAGAGGGCGCAGCTCATCCCATCCTGATATTTACTGACCACAAGAACCTCACCTATCTCCAGACGGCCCAACGGCTGAACCCCCGTCAAGCCAGGTGGTCTCTGTTCTTTGCCCAGTTCCAGTTTGAGCTCCACTACCGCCCTGACGACAAGAATGTGTGGGCCGATGCCTTGTCCAGGTCGTTTGAGACAGTGGTCCCCACAAAATATTATTAATCCGTCCTGCATTGTCTCTGTCAACCCTCTGTAACTTGGAGACATCCCTCCGGGGAGGACTTTTGTGCGCCTGACAGACAGAGGGAGAATCCTCTGATGGGGACACAGCTCCAAACTGGCAAGTTACGCGGGTGCCCGTAAAACCCGAGACCTGATTGCCCATTATTTCTGGTAACCCACACTGCCCAAAGACATCATGGACTTTGTCTCGTCCTGCACGGTGTGCGCAGCGAACAAGGTTGCTCCCTCCAAACCTGCTGGCCTGCTCCAGCCACTCCCTGGCAGCATATAGCAATGGACTTTGTCACGGACCTGCCTCCCTCTGCTGGATGCAATACGGTCTGGGTAGTGGCGGACCGATTCTCAAAAATGGCTCATTTCGTTCCGCTGACTGGCCTACCTTCTGCTTCTCAACTGGCCAACCTCTTTATCCAACACGCCTTTTGCCTGCACGGCTTACCTCTGCATATCGTGTCTGATCAGGGGGGTTTAGTTCACCTCAAAGTACTGGAGAGCCCTCTGTAAACTCCTTGACGTAAAGTTGGACTTTTCCTCAGCCTTCCATCCCCAGTCCAATGGGCAAGTCGAGAGGATTATCAGATCATGAAGAACTACCTATGACACTTCATCTCCAGGCAGCATGATGACTGGGTGCAGCTTCTTCCTTGGGCCGAGCCCTCTCCCGGTGTACATTTTATCCGAGGTTCCCGCAGCTGATTCTCCTTTCAGGTACTTCCTGCAGATCTGGCAGCAAACCCGATCCTCTATTCTGCTGGCGGTCGACCGCATAAAACGAAAGACAGACACAAGGAGAAGAGAGCCTCCCCAGTTTCTTCCAGGTACCAAGGTCTGCCTGTCCTCTAGGAATATCCGGCTGAGGGTGCCGTCATACAAATTTGCTCCCAGGTTCCTCGGACCCTTCGAGATCTTTCAACAGAGCAACCCTGTCTCCTACAAGTTTCGGCTGCCTCCTACCCTCAAGATCCTCAACTCCTTCCATGTCTCCCTCCTGAAGCCTGTGGTCCTGAACCGCTACACAAGGATTCCTAGTCCTGCAGTTGCCCCTAGCGGTTCATCGGATACATTCGAGGTTGAGGAGATACTGGACACCAAGAAAGTAGGAGGAAGAACTTTTTATTTGGTGGATTGGTCCAAAAGAGAGATCCTGGGAGCCAGAGGAGAACCTCAATGCTCCTACCAACGTGAAGAGGTTTTTCTCCTGCTCTGGCCCCAAGAGGAGGGGGCATAAGAGTGGGGATACTGTGACACCCATGGCCACGGACCGGCGGGATTACTCAGCTCCTGACGGCCACAGCCATGGATCAGTGAGCGCTGGCTATGGCTATGGCTATGGCGGTACGGACCAGTGGGTCCACACACCCATCGTGACAGCAGGCAATACCAGAACAGGTAACAAGAGAGCCAGAGGGTAAACAGAAAGTCCAAATCACAAAGCTAGGGGATGTCAGTAATAACAGAGGTCAGTACCAGCTGGGAGCAGAAAGACCAAATCCGTAAGCAAAGGGTAATCCAGAGACAAGCCAAGGTCCAGTTCCAAAAAGTCCAAATAGTCAAAGGTACAGGGTATAGTCAGAAGCTTGATCAAACACATGCAGTTGGGAAATCACAAGCAAAGACAACAGAAACAACCCTGGTTTAAGTACTCCACCCTTACACCTGATAGGAAGAAAGACCGAGAAAAGGAATAGGCTGAACAACTAAAACCAGAACCGCCCAGAAGCTAGACTAGTAGTCATGCTAATGTTAAAGAGATAGACGTTTCCTAACAACTGAGCTTGGTTCTGGAGTTGTATATATGTACTAAGCGTTGTTCTGGTGCTGTATATATGTACTGAGCTTGGTTCTGGTGCTGTATATATGTACTGAGCTTGGTTTTGGTGTTGTATATATGTATTGAGCTTTGTTCTGGTGCTGTATATATGTATTGAGCTCGGTTCTGGTGTTGTATATATGTATTGAGCCTGGTTCTGCTGTTGTATATATGTATTGAGTTTGGTTCTGGAGCTGTATTACTGTACTGAGCTTTGTTCTGGTGCTGTATATATGTCATGAGCTTTGTTCTGATGTTGCATATATGTATTGAGCTTGGTTCTGGTGTTGTATTTATGTACTGAGCTGTGTTCTGGTGCTGTATAGATGTATTGAGCTTGGTTCTGGTGTTGTATATATGCATTGAGCTTGGTTCGGGTGTTGTATATATGTATTGTGCTTGGTTCTGGTGCTGTATATATGTATTGAGGTCGGTTTTGGTGCTGTATTGTCACGTAGGGTTCGTGGACCCACTGGGCCGTACCGCCTTGGTGGTATGGCAGCTGGCCAACAGGGAGCAGGTCAGAGTCTATAGTTTATATAGGATACCTGTGGCAGCTCATACAATAGCAAGGCAGGCTTGGCAGGAACTAGGCGGCAGGTAGACGTCAGGCGTGGAGAAGCAGGACAAGCGTATACAGCACAGCTACAGCTAAGCACGGCACTTGATCAGGTTACAGGAACAGGAAACACTGGGAGCAGGAAACACTAGAGGACCATTTGCAAGACAGACTAGGAATACAACAACAAAGCTCAGGCGTGGGAGGATGGGGCTGGAATCTTCTTATAGCCCAGGGTACTCTGGGCTAATTAGCTCAATCACAAACATGCTTGCGCTCTGGCTTCTCAAGTCTGGACTGAGCTCGTGAGCGCACCCTGGTGGTCACTGTGGAGCAGGATGGCCGTATATGTAAACATCTCTTGAGAGAAGGGCGTCTACTGGATGGAAGGAGTTTGTGGTCAGCGACCACGGACGTTACATGTATATATGTATTCAGCTTGGTTCTGGTGTTGTATATATGTACTGAGCTTTGTTATGGTTTTGTATAAATGTATTGAGCTTGGTTCTGGTGTTGTATATATGCACTGAGCCTGGTTCTGGTGTTGTATATATGTACTGAGCCTGGTTCTGGTGTTGTATATATGTATTGAGCTTTGTTCCGGTGTTGTATGTATATACATAGCTTTTTTTCTGGTACTGTACATATGTACTGAGCTTTGTTCTGGTGTTGTATTTATGTACTGAGCTTGGTTCTGAAGCTTTAATTATAAAGGATATATTTATAATAACAAAATTGTAGGGCAGATAGAATTGTTTTCAATTCATTGTATATTTAATGGGAACCTGTCAGGTAATTTTAACCCCTTGTTCCGCCACCATGCGGTAATACTTGACCTGACAATATTTCCAAACATTCCCCTGTATGTTGTTTTCAGATGCAGCAAAATCTATCACATCAACTTTTAAAATGGCGCACGCTATATGCTAATTAAAGTGTCATGGGGTGGTGCCGCTATCCTGAACAGTCCCATAGTCCTGCCTCCAAACCCACCTTTCCATGCTTGATTAACATCCCCCTGGCTGATATACATTACTACCAGTCTTCTCCAACTTTCTCTGATGCGCCATTGCCTTGTACTACATGGGCATACACCGTGCAGTGAGGTGTATTCTGCCCGGCTGCACCGTACATGCCAGTACAAGTTAACAGCACATCCGCAAAAGTTGGAGGATGCTGCTAGTGATGTAGAACAGCCAGGGGGATGTCAATCAAAATCTAGGAGGTGCCATTTCAATTTTTATTAGACAAAACAGTCTCACAGGACATATGAATGTAAGGGTGGGGAACAAAAGTAACAACCACCCACTTTATTGAAGATAAAGACTCCAAATCATTAATATATAAACAAGAGAAACAAGAAGTCCATGAATATCAAAACAAGTTGAAAGTAGAAAATCTTTATTACAAATCAAAAATATGAGAATCTAAAACAGGTCTTTATAACTGGATCACAGTATGACACAGTATATCACAGATATAGGTAAACAATGTACAGTATACCAAGGAATGCATCTATATTTTATCTAAAGCCAGCAAGGTATGCAAGGTATTCAAGGATAGAAAGTATATGTCAGGTAAAACAAGCAGTAGAATTGAAGTCTACACCTAATAAGCATAAACAATGTAAATAGTGTCTAAATAACCTGACATAGCCTCCATGGGGTGCTTACCCATATTTCCGTAGTGTAGTGGTATGACCCAGAGGATAAGGTAGCGCCCCGATGCGCGTTTCGCGTGTAGGTTTTTCAAGGGCTTTTTGTCTCAGGCAGCAGAAAAACTAGAATCAGCCCTGGATAGATGGATGGATAGATAGATAGATAGATAGATAGATAGATAGATAGATAGATAGATAGATAGATAGATAGATAGATAGATAGATAGATAGATAGATAGATGATAGAGAGATTGATATGAAAAAAAATTGGCACATTTTGGCACTAAAATTGGCACATTTTCAGACCCTAGACTACCTTTTGGGTGGACTATTGTGGTAAAAACTAATGTTAAAAACAGAAGGTAAAAACTGATGACAACTGATGGTTTTATAGTAAAAATTGTGACAAAGCCTGATGACAGCTGATACATTTTTGCATCAGTTTTTGCATCAGTTGTAATCACTGAGACAAAAAAACGGATGCTGGTGCAACTGATATATGTGAATGCACACTTAGGGCCTGTTCACATCACCGTTCACTTTCCGTTCCGGGGTTCCGTCGGAGGTTTCCGTCAGGTGAACCCTGCAACGGAAAGTGAAAGTGACAGCACAGCTTCCGTTTCAGTCACCACGGAGTCGACTACGCTATTGATTCCATCGGAAAACCGTAAACCAGCCGGAATGGTGACGAACGGAAACCATTAGTGATGTTTCCGTCACCATTGAAATCAATGGTGACTGAAATGGAAGCTGTGCTGTCACTTGCACTATCCGTTGCGGGGTACACCAGATGGAAACCTCAGACGGAATCCCGGAACGGAAAGCGAACGGTGATGTGAACAGGCCCTTAAACCCTCATGCACATTACTATTTTGCCACTCGGGCTGTTTTTAACGGCATCCGAGTGGCACCCGATAGTCTTCACGGACCCATTCACTTGAGCGGGTGAATCGGGTCCATGAAAATGGACCAGATTCTCAGATCTGAGGAAAGATAGGTAATGTTCTATCTTTCCTCGGATCACTAACGGGACTTGGGCGGCGCACATGGTCTTGTGCATGAGGGGTAAGAACTGCTCCCATTCTGGCGGATTGGAGCCGTCCATGTATTAGGCTCCTTTCATACTTTAGTATAAGTTTACCTCTCTTCCGTCGGAGGAAGAGAGAATCGAAAGATCAAACGGAAAGCAACGGTTCCGCTAAAATTACTATTCATTTCAATGGTAATTCTTTTGTTTCAGTTGCTTTGCATTTGTCTCCGTTCGAGGAGTAGTGAACGAGCTGAGTCAAACCAGGAGTGCACGTGGTAGCAAAAGCAGAGCCGGAGAATAGTCAGTCAAGCCAGGGTCAATATGAAGCAGAGATCAATGGTAATAGCAGGAACAGCAGAGCCAGGAAACAGGAGAATCACAGGCAAAGGACAAGCAGCAAATGAAGGTATAAATAGACCAAGGGCGGGAGCTAGAACCGTCTGGCCAGGCTGTGATAGGTTCTCCCACTCCTCAGCCTACCAGCCTGAGTGGTAACAGATCGAGTCACTCTAGCAGACCTAGGAACAGATGCAGGCTGATTAACCACGGGCATCGACACAGAAGCTGTGTCTGGAGAATCCTTTAGGCTGGGTTCACATGACCTATTTTCAGGCGTAAATGGGGTTGCCGATGTACTGTGCCGACGACCTTTAATTTTACACATCGCTGTCAAAAGACTGCGCGTAAAATTACAGTCTCGGCAAAGAAGTGCAATGAAGAACAGCTCCAAATTACGCCCTGTGAGGGTTTAGCATCAGGAGAGGTTGGTACAGCGGTTTCTTTGTAGCCAGAGACAGGGACACCGTGCATTAAAAGTCATAACAGGGCTTTGCCTGTGTTTTATTCTTGTCAAAGAAACAGCCTCTTGTACAACAAGGCAAAATACAAAATAAATCCTGCTCGTCTGAGCACTAACTAAACAAGATACTATCTAACTATACTGAGTGCCTTCCTACCAGGCACTGGACACAAAGTAACACAGGTCTTTACTCACATAGAATACAGGCTACTCCAGCCTTAGTAGTCTCCAGTCTGAGTCAGGGGTGAGACTCCCACACACTGTGTCTGCACCTTTTTATACACAGGCTACAGGGGCAGCTAATTGAGCAGCAGCCTTGTCCTACAAACAGAGATGGACTAGGGATTGGGGAACCCGCCCTGCTCTTCTCCAATCCAACTCCAGGCCCTTTTTTCCGGCTTTTCCTTAAGCCGAGATTGGAAAACTAGAGCTTTCTATTGCAAGAACTACTCATTCCCTGGAGCCTAGGATACATATGACAGGATTCTAGGGGAAATGTACCTTCCCTCAATGACTTTACCTGTCACTGTCTCACAGCCCGTAAATTGACGCCTCGCAAAACGCGAGTACGAGCAATTACGTCTGAAATGCAGGAGCTGTTTTCTCCTGAAAACAGCTCCGGAATTTCAGACGTAATTGTCGATATCGTGTGCACATACCCTTACAGTTTCCATTTTTTTCACTGAACCAAAAGTGCAGGCTGCAGAACTTTTGTTTCCGTGAAAAAAGACGGAAACCTAATGAGCAAATGGAATGCAACTGAAACAAAAGAATTACCATTGAAATCAATGGTAATTCTAACGGAACCGTTGCTTTCCGTTTAATCTTTCGATCCTCTCTTTCTCGGACAGAAGAGAGGTAAACGTATACTAACGCTAGTGTGAACTCAGCCTTACATGGATAGCCACTCATTTGAATGGCCGCCATGTAATACTACATTTCCCCTGCAGCGGCAAATAAAAGGGATTATCTTTAATGAGACAATCACTTTAATAAAAGAAAATGTAAATTATATAGTAGGTTAGGCTAAACCGTCAGTTCAGGCTTACCTCCCAACCGTCCCAGATCCAGCGGTACAGTTTGAGGCGGTTGAGCGGCTCGGCACAGACAGGTGCGATACAGTGGCGTCATTGTGCCTGTCTGTGTCGAGCCACTCATAGCACAGACCGGAGGAGTGGAAGGATCTCCACCGCTCGTTGTGGGAACAGGCTTAGGTGATTATTTATTTTGAAAAAAATGGAACCACTATAGGGGCATTATTCTGGGTATGGGGGGCAGCCATGGGGACATTATATTGTGTGGGCACAGTTAAGGGGGCATTATATTGTATGGGGGCAGCTATATGGGCATTATACTGAATGTGAGCATTATACATTTTTTGGGCATCTATGGGGCAATATACTGTATGGGGGCAGCTATGGGGGCATTATACTTTATAAGGGCAGTTATATGGGCATTATACTGTATGTGGCAGCTATGGGGCATTATACTGTATGGGGGCACCATGGGGCAATATACTGTGTGCGAGGCACTATGGGGAATTATACTGTGTGAAGGGCACTATGGGGCGTTATGCTGTGGGGGGCAGCTATGGGGGCATTATACTGAGTTGGGGGCACTATTGGGCATTATACTGTGTTGGGGGCACTGTGGGGCATTATACTATGTGGAGGCACTATGGGGGAATTATAATGTGTGGGTGCACGATGGGGCATTATACTGTGTGAAGGCTCTACGGGGGCATTATGATGTGGCAGGGTATTATGCTGTGGGGGGCATCATACTGTGGGGAGACACTATGGGAGCATGATACTGCGTGGGCCGTATTGGGTGTGTATGGGCAAGGATTTGGCAGGGTTAGGGGCATAGCTTAACAGGGAAAAAGATTGCCTTGAAAAGTGTACATAACCTTTTAGGAAGAAAAAACACAGCATGGCAGCGGCAGTCAGCCAAAAACACGCACACACGGGTGATGAATGACTGCAGGATTAAACTAGTAAAACTGTACTGTGGTGTTACCAGCAAAATCGTGCACCCATTCACCACCGCATGTGGGTGTTGGATCGGGGGGATGCCATGCTGTGTGTACTTACCCTAACCCCTTACGTACCTAGAGATTTTTTTTTTTCCATTGATGAATTCTAAAAACCATAACTTTATTTATCCGCCAAAATAGCCGTATGAACGCTTGTTTTTTGCTGGAAATGTTGTATTATTTGATGGCACCATTTTGGGGTACATGTAATGTATTGTATAACTACATTTTTTTGGGGGGGTAGAAAAAAACAGACGTTCTGTCATTGTATTTTGGGTTTTGTTTTTATGGTGTTCAAGTTAATTTTATTCTGCAACTCAGTACATTTACGGCAATACAAAATTTATATAGTTTTACTACTTTTGCACAATAAAAACACTTTTTAAAAAACAAAATCATTCATTTTGGGTAGCCATATTCTGAGACCCATAAAATTTTTCCATCGATGGAGCGTTGTCAGCGCTTGTTTTATTCAAGCTGTAGTTGTTATTTATTCCATTTTGGGGTACACACAACCTTTTGATCACTTTCTGAGTTTTTTAGTTTTCTTTTTTACAACGTTGACTGTATAGGATTAATAGTTCATTTTATAGTTCGGGTCTGTATGTAGTTTTTGTAGTTTTTTTATATTTAGCAATAAAAAGGGATTTTTTTTTACGGGGAAAAAAGCGGTTCTTAATTTTTTTATTGATTTTTATTTTACTTTTTGTTTTAGTCACACTATGGGACTTCATTGTGCGATAGTTTGATCGCTTGTATAATACACTGTAAAGCTAATGAATTTCATTGTATTGTGCCTGTTAATCAAAAGTGACAGGCATCCTATTAGTTCCTGCATCTGGCAGGGCCTAATAGAAGTTCAAAGATCCTACACTGGGGGCCTCTGGTTGCCGTAGAAACCCCGGTTGCCATAGAAACCCATCGGCACTCTGCAATCACATTGCTAAGGGGGCGCAGGTGGGCTGACAGAGGGAGCCGTATCTTTCTGCCTAACCGCTTAGATGCCAAGGTCGCTAGCTCTGATCCTGGACGTTGCAGGAAGGGTATCAGCTGTATCTTCCAGTTGATATCCGCTGCTAATGGTGCAGAATCAAGCACAACCACATGACCAGGGAGGGAATGAGTAAGGCCCCATGCACACGAACGTGCTTTTGCGGCCGAAAATCCACAGGAGAATTGCGGCCCCTATGGGCCCATGCACACGACTGTGGTTTCCACGGTCCGTGCATGGCCCAGGAGCTTGGACCGCAGAAAGAACGCACATGTCTTATTACGGCCGTGTTCTGCGGTCCAGGATCATAGAAAATAATGGACGTGGCCATGTGCACGGCCCGCGATTTGCGGCGAGCTCGCGGGTGACACTCCGCGGCCGGCCGGCCGGCCGACCCGAAAATAACGGCCGTGCACATGGCTACGGTCGTGTGCATGAGGCCTTAATCTAAATTATATCAAAACAAAATAGTGTGATACTGCAACAAGATAAAGTACTTTACCAAGATATCTTGTAACGTTGCATTTTGCACAAGTTTCCTATAGGCCCTGTTCACATGGAGTTTTTTTGCATGCAGAAAAATTCTGCCTAAGAAATCCTTCAGGAATTTTGAGGCAGATTTTGAAATGCCTGCACAAATTTTTCCTTGTTTTTTCACAGCGTTTTTCAACCATGGCCGTTGAAGCTAATGCAAGGACCGCGGGCAAAAAATGGCAAGAAAACTCTCAGAAACTAGTGCCGTAGGCCTTTTCTGCCTCCTATTTGTTTCAATGGGAGGTATGCGGCGGAGACCGCAGCTAGAAAGGACATGTCACTTTTTTTCCACGAGTGGCCAGAAGCTGCCAGGAAAAAAAACGCCTCCGCCTTCACTTGAAATCAAAATTGTCAAAATCAAATCCGAAAAACTCTGTGTGAACTGACCCTAAGGGCATGCCCAGACGTGGCGGAATTCTTCCGCAACTGTCCGCATCAATGCCGCACAGAATCTGCGTTGCAGATTCTGTTGCGGATCTGCCCAAAATGGGCAATAAATTGATGCGGACTAGTCGCTGCATATTGAGGTGAAAGTACTTCCCTTCTCTCTATCAGTGCAGGATAGAGAGAAGGGACAGCACTTTCCCTAGTGAAAGTAAACGAATTTCATACTTACCGGCCGTTGTCTTGGTGACGCGTCCCTCTTTCGGCATCCAGCCCGACCTCCCTGGATGACGCAGCAGTCCATGTGACCGCTGCAGCCTGTGATTGGCTGCAGCCGTCACTTAGACTGAAACGTCATCCTGGGAAACCGGACTGGAGGAAGAAGCAGGGAGTTCTCGGTAAGTATGAACTTCTATTTTTTTACAGGTTGCTGTATATTGTGATCGGAAGTCACTGTCCAGGGTGCTGAAACAGTTACTGCCGATCGCTTAACTCTTTCAGCACCCTGGACAGTGACTATTTACTGACGTCGCCTAGCAACGCTCTCGTAATTACGGGTGCACACACATAGTCACCCGTAATTACGGGAGCCCCATTGACTTCCTCAGTCTGGCTGTAGACCTAGAAATACATAGGTCCAGACAGAATGAAGAAATATCATGTTAAAAAACCAATACGCTCCGCAGCACACATAACATCTACATTACATCTGCGGACTTCATTGCGGAACTTAAAATCTCCATTGAAGTCAATGGAGAAATACCGCAATGAGTCCGCAAACAGTCCGCCACACGTCCGCAACAACCATTGTATGATGCGGACACCAAATTCTGCACCGCAGCCTATGCTCCGCAGCGGAATTGTCCGCAATGTGCAAACGAACCCTACTAAAAATCTGTGGAAGGCAATGGAGAAACGGGTCCGCTGCGGATTTCTGCAGCGGAGTGTCCACAGCGGAATTCCAGAGTAATTCCGCCATGTCTGGCCATGCCCTAAGGACGTGTTCAGACGTGGCGGAATTGCCGTGAACTTCCGCGAGTGGCCAGAAGCTGCTAGGAAAAAAAACGCCTCCGCCTTCACTTGAAATCAAAATTGTCAAAATCAAATGCGAAAAACTCTGTGTGAACTGACCCTAAGGGCATGCCCAGACGTGGCGGAATTTTTCCGCAACTGTCCGCATCAATGCCGCACAGAATCTGCGTTGCAGATTCTGTTGCGGATCTGCCCAAAATGGGCAATAAATTGATGCGGACTGGCCGTTGCGTATTGAGGTGAAAGTACTTCCTTTCTCTCTATCAGTGCAGGATAGAGAGAACGGACAGCACTTTCCCTAGTGAAAGAAAAAGAATTTCATACTTACCGGCCGTTGTCTTGGTGACGCGTCCCTCACAGTCCGCAGTGGAAATCCTCAGCAGACTTTTTTTCCATTGCTTTCTATGGCTTTTTAGGTAACTTAGTGCAGACGTTGCGGAAAACGTAATTCCCGAAAATAGGCTGCGATGCAGAATTTTCATTCTGCAGCATGCATGGCTACCAGCGAAGAAGCAGCGGATTTTCAATACCGATTTTAGCCTTTGCGATGCAAAGGCTGAAATCTGTGGCAAGTCTGCTGTGAAATCCGCAACATCTAAACAAACTGTCAAATATGCAAATTTTGCTGCAGATTCATGGCGTCATTTCCACGAATTTGCAGCAAAATCTGCAGTGGGAAAATTCCGCCACGTAAGGGTTACGCGTAGCAACATTTTACTGAATTCCTGCTTTGCTGAAGGACATTTTATCATATAATACTGGGGTTTCAAAAACAATTGGCAGAGATTTATCAAAGCTGGTGCAAAGGAAACAAGGAGCAGTTGTCCGTAACGACCAATCAGATTCCAGCTCTTATTTGTTTCACGGGCCCTTTTGAAAATGAACGAAAAGCAATTAGCAATTTATTACGGGCATCTCAATAGCCTTTCTTTTGCATCAGTTTTGATAAATCTCCACAATTGTAGTTGCTCTTGGATAGCCAGGCTTAGGTCATGTTTACACATAGCGTAAACATTGCAGAATTTTCAATCATATTTTCTGTGCGGAAATTCTGCATTTTTGCAACAACAATTGTCATGCTGCGGAATGAAATACCGTTTAGATTGTCAATTTTTCAAGAGCTTTTTCTTTTTTTTCTTCTGATTTGTTGAAATCTCATCAACTATGCTGCTATCGGTCAGACATTCTGCAGTGTTTGTGCTACGTGTGAACTTACCCTTAGCCAGCAGAGTTAAAGTATATTCATACATATTGGTGTCATTGCTTCCATTCATAACGAAAGCAATAACACTGTGTGTCGTTGAGGTTTCTGTGGTTTTGACGGTAAACGTAGCTCTGCATGCATATGCTCTTGCCTTCAAAATTATGGAAACCTTAAAAAGAAAACCCTGACCTAGGGTTACAACAGCAATGTGAACAGAAACATAGGCATAGAATATGATAACAGCATCATAGACGTCTCCATTCAAACTTAGCAAAACCTGCCCTTTTTGGTGGAATCGGCCGACTTCTTATTGTGTTATTTCAATATTTCCGATCGAGTATGTCATATTTTCAATATGCCCAATACTTTGTTCAGAAGATAATCTGGTGTCCGTGTAGAAGATAAGAGGTGTCTGGCAGCATCTTATCAATAGTCATTACACACAGAGTGATCTATTTCCGGCATTTTTTTCTTTTAATGTTGATGATTATGGTAACAGTTAATGAAAACCCAAAATTTAGTGTCTCAGAAAATTAGAATATTATATAAGCCCAATTTCAAAAATGATTTTTAATACTGAAATGTTGGCCTACTGAAAAGTATGTACATTATATGCACTCAATACTTGGTCGGGGCGCCTTTTGCATGAATTACTGCATCAATGCGGCGTGGCATGGAGGCGATCAGCCTGTGGCACTGCTGAGGTGTTATGGAAGCCCAGGTTGCTTTGATAGTGGCCTTTAGCTCTTCTGCATTGTTGGGTCTGGTGTCTCTCATCTTCCTCTTGACAATACCCCATAGATTTTCTATGGGGTTTAGGTCAGGCGAGTTTGCTGGCCAATCAAGCACAGTGATACTGTGGTTATTAAACCAGGTATTGGTACTTTTGGCAGTGTGGGCAGGTGCCAAGTCCTGCTAGAAAATGAAATCAGCTTGTCCATATAGCTTGTCAGCCGAGGGAAGCATGAAATGCTCTAAAATTTCCTGGTAGATGGCTGCGTTGAATCTGGACTTGATATAACACAGTGGACCAACACCATCAGATGACTTGGCTCCTCAAAGCATCACTGACAGTGGAAACTTCACACTGGACCACAAGCAGCTTGGATTGATGTCTCTCCACTCTTCCTCCAGACTCTGAGACCTTGATTTCCAAATGAAATGCAAAATTTACTTTCATCTGAAAACAGGACTTTGGACCACTGAGCACCAGGCCAGTCCTTTTTCTCCTTAGCCCAGGTAAGACGCTTCTGACATTGTCTTTGGGTCATGAGTGGCTTGACACAAGGAATGCGAAAGTTGTAGCCCATGTCCTGGATACGTCTGTGTGTGGTGGCTCTTGAAACACTGACTCCAGCCTCAGTCCACTCCTTGTGAATCTCCATCAGATTCTTGAATGGCCTTTTCTTGACAATCCTTTCAAGGCTGCGGTTATCCCTGTTGCATGTGCACCTACTCCTACACACTTTTTCCTTCCTCTCAACTTTCCATTAATATGCTTGGATACAGCACTCCGTGAACAGCCAGTTTCTTTACCAATGTCCTTTTGTGGCTTACCCTCCTTGTGGAGGGTGTCAATGACTGTCTTCTGGATAACTGTCAAGTCAGCAGTCTTTCCCATGATTGTGTAGCCTACTGAACCAGATTGTTGGCATATTTAAAGGCTTAGGAAACCTTGGCAGGTGTTTTGTGTTGATTAGCTGATTAGAGTGTGACACCATGAGTCTACAATCTTCAACTTTTACCCAATATTCGAATTTTCTGAGAGACTAAATTTGGGGTTTTCATTAACTGTTAGCCATAATCTTCAACACTAACCCCTTAGTGAGCACTAATACGCCTTTTCACGTCGGTCACTAAGGGGCCTTAGGCTAGGCTGCCGCCTTTTAACGGTGGCCCAGTCTAAGGCCTACACGGGTCTCCCGTGCAGGCTGGAGCCGGGGCTCTGCTGTCTGATGACAGCTGTCCTCCTGCTCTAAAACCCGCGATCGAAGTTTACGTCGATCGCGGCCGTTTAACCCGTTAAGTGCCGCCGTCCATAGTGACCGCGGCATTTAACTTGTTTACCCATCACCCATCGGCGGTCCGCAAATGCAATCGCGGGTCTCCGATGGGGTGTCATGGCAGCCGGGGGCCTGATAAAAGCCCCCAGGTCTGCCCTGGACATATGCCTATTAGGATGCGCTGGAGGCACGTCCTAATAGATTGCCTGTCAGATTAACACTGATAGGAAATAATGCTCTGGTATACGAAGTATACCAAAGCATTATAGCAGCGATCTGAAGATCTCACAGAAAAGTCCCCTAGTGGGACTAATAAAATAAGTAATTAATGTGAAATAAAGATTATTAATTAAAATAACAGTAAAAAAATAAATAAAACCATTTTTTTCCATAAAAAGTGGTTTTATTTAGTAAAAGTGTAAAAAATAAATAAAAGAACACATATATGGTATCGCCGCGGCCGTTATGACTCAATTAATAAAGTTAATATGTAATTTAAACTGCAATGTGAACACTGTAAAAAAAAAAAACGCAACAAACCATGGCGAAATTGCAATTTTTTTCCATTGCCCCTTAAAAAAGTCATAATAAAAATGAATCAATAAGTCCCATGCACCCCAAAATAGTACCAGTCAAAACTACGTCTCATCCCGCAAAAAACAAGCCCAAAAAATCACTACATTGATGGAAAAATTAAAAAATTACGGCTCTTGGAAAGCGACGATGCAAAAACAAATAATTTTAGTTCAAAAGTGTTTTTATTGTGCAAAAGTCGTAAAACATAAAAAAACCTCTACATATGTGGTATCGCCGTAATCGTACCGACCCATAGAATAAAGGTAAGGTGTTATTTATGCCGCACAGTGAACGGTGTCAATTTAAAACGCATAGAACTATGTTGGAATTTCAGGGTTTTTTTTTATAATCCCCACAAAAAAAAGTTCATAAAAGTTAATAAAAAAATTATATGTACCCTAAAATGATGCTATTAAAAAGTACAACCAATCCCGCAAAAAACAAGTCCTCATACAGCTCAGTAGTCGAAAAAATAAAAAAGTTAGAGCTCTTTGAATGCGACTATAGAAAAACGAATAAAATAGCTTGGTCATTAGGGCCTAAAATAGGCTGGTCACTAAGGGGTTAAAAGAAAAAAATGCTGGAAATAGATCACCCTGTGTGTAATGAATCTATAGAATATACGAGTTTCACTTTTTGAATTGAATTACTGAAATAAATTAACTTTTTGATGATATTCTAATTCATTGAGAAGGACCTGTAAATATGAATCCTTGGCTTATATAAGCACGCATGTTTATTGGGGAATCAGATATGACTGAGCGTTTGGTCAACAGCTATCTCACATGTATGGTCAGCTTTAGTCGCAGTTTCTGGACATCTTCATGTCCGCTCACATCCATAACCAGGCTATGTCACCTGAACTGGTTCTTTAGGTCAGCTAAAACAAATTTAGCAGGTTGACATGGAATCTCCCATTACTAGTTCCAGAAAGTCATCTTCAAAGTATTTGTCCCGTTCTGGGTCCAGTAACAACACATGGCAGTGATCATTTTCTGTTCTCAAAACAGATTCTTAGTGGTGTAAATTACCTGCCACAGTTCAGTTGCCATGGAGGTTATAGTCTGCTCCTGGGCACTTGCTATGGATTTATCCTGTTCTGGGGCCAGGTTTGGGCACCATCTACCACTGTACATTGTGACCTGTTAAAACAAGTTTAGTAAAACACAGTGGTTACAGAGTATATAGATTGTCCTTGGGTCAAAACTGCCACCTAACACTGGCATTGCTCTGTTCTATTTAATCAGACTCCCAGTACTGTATCTGAGCAACTTGAACACGTTTATCTGTTGAAGTGCAGTTGGTGTAGAGTCTATAACCTGTTCCTGGGTTCTAAACATAGGTTTTTTAGTTCAAATGTCTAATTTCAATCCAGTTCTGGGTGCAGAAATGGTTACCCAACGCTGACACTGTCCTGATTATTAAAATAGACTCTAGGGACTGTGGATGTACTGCTTAAAATGTTTAACAGGTAAAACACAGTTGTCATAGAGCGCATAACCCATTGCTGGCCTTAGAAATGATGCTGCAATATCCTGTTATAATAGAACTGAATCACGAAACGGTGGGTGACCTGCTGAAACCTGAAGACTCCTGACACTATGGATGTCATGCTACTGAGTAAGCGGAGTATGTGAAGAGTGTGTAACATGGGGTTCTCGAGTGGTTCTCCTTTAAAAGAAACATAATAGAAGACAAGAATAAAGTTGAACAAGACTTTTAGGGTCAGTTCATACGTTGCGTAAATACTATGTTTTTTTCCGCAACGGAATTTGTTGCAGAAAATCCGCAGCAAATACAGTAGCAGCAGAGTGGATGAGAAAGAACAATTCTCATCCACACGCTGCGTGAATACTGAGCAGAAAAGAACGCTCAGAAATTGACCTGCGGTGCAGAATTTTATTCCGCAGCATGTCCATTGTATTTACGTAAACGCTGCGCTGCTTATGTGTTGTGGGTTTTCCACATTGAATTCAGTGGGAGGTAAAACCCGCAATAAATAGTTGTTGCGTTTATTCCGGCGGTTCGCAGTGATTCCGCCCAGGGGCATAGCTAAAGGCTCATGGGCCCTGGTGCAAGAATTCAACTTGGGCCCCCCTACCCCTCGCCACCACCACAAGACCCATAGCTGCCCCACACAGTATAATGCCCGCATAGTAGACACCATACAGTATAATGCCCCTTATAGCAGACCCCATACAGTATAATGCCCCCATAAATGCCCCCATACTGTGTAATGCCCTCATAGCAGCCCCATAGAGTATAATGCCGCCATAGCAGACCCACACAGTATAATGCCCCTCATAGCTGCCCCCACACAGTTTAATGCCCGCATAGCAGACCCATACAGCATAATGCCCCTCATAGCTGCCCAACACAGTATAATGCCCCCATAAATACCCCGCAGTATAATGCCCACATTGCAGCCCCACACAGTATAATGCCACCATAAATGCCCCCATACAGTATAATGCCCCCATAGAAGCCCCATACAGTATAATGCTCCACATAGCTGCCCAACACAGTATGATGCCCCATACAGTATAATGCCCCTATAGCTGCCACATACTGTATAATTCCCTTCATAGCTGCCCCCCCCAAAGTATAATGCCCCCCTTAGCTGCCCCCACACAGTATAATGCCCCCATAGCTGTCTCCCCACAGTGTAATGCCCCCATAGCTGCCACCATATCAGCCCCCATACAGTATAATGCCCCTATAGCAGGCCCTATACAGTATAATGCCCCTCATAGCTGCCCAATACCGTATAAAGCCCCCTATAAATACCCCCATACAGTATAATGCCCCTGGTAGCTTCCCCCATATCAGTCCCCTATACAGTATAATGCCCCAATATGTTCATAATAGAAAGATAATAAAATTACTTACCTATCCCCGTTCCCATGACGGGTGGAAAAGGAGATCCTTCTCCTCCTTTGCCCTGTGTTATGAGTGACTCGGTGCAGACAGGTGCGATGACATCACTAAATTGCGCCTGCCTGCGCCGAGCCGCTAATGGCTCACGGCACAGTGAATACCGGAGGAAGGAGCCGTCAGCTCCTTGCTCCAGCATTAAATTCAACTGTATGTGCGTCCTGAGGATGCAAATAAAGTTGGAACCGGGACCTCGGTGAGTGGCTCGCAATCCCCAAGATCTTCACACGACCCCCCAGGGAGTCACGACCCAGAGTTTGTAATGTATTGTATCGTGCAGTTTGTGTTTGCGGTGGAGTGAGGAGAGGGGGGGCCTGTAATTTACACCCCCCCCCCTCTCCTCTCTTCACTGCAAACACAGACAGTACAATACAACACACATACATTACGGGTCCCCTCTGCAGCTCACCTGGAGTTTTCCATGCTCTTCCGCACCGGCTCCTCCACAGTGGCTGGAACGCCCCTCACGTGACGTCACGGTCACATGGTACACTGAGTGTACCATGTGACTGTAACGTCTAAAGGAGCCCTGCCCGTAACTAGGAAGTTCTGGCGTAACAGGACATAAAGAATTAGCACTAGCGTGCTGTGTGGCAATGGGGGTCCTGCATGCACCCCATGCATAGGTGCCCGGCCGCTGCGACCCCATATAGCCACTGATTCTGCCGCAAAAAAACGCAACTCAGGAGAAAACTAAAACCTTATACTCTGTGTTCCTCCCTCCAGCGCAGTCTCCTGGGTTTGACATTTCATCCCATGTGACTGCAGCAGCCAATCACAGGCTGTAGCGGCGGTCACATGGGATAAAACCATCCCGGGAGGCTGGCTTGGATGACGTCAGAGGGCCAGCTTCATGGGATGAAGCTTCATCCCATGTGACCGCCGCGGCAGCCAATTACAGGCTGCAGTGACACCTGGGATGAAACATCATTCCAGGAGGCTGGCCTGATGGCAGCCCGACCAAGTGCTGCAGTTTTTTGCAGCGGACATTCCGGGCGAAAAACTGCACCACAGTTTGGTGCGGATTTTCACCCGGAATTCCCTGCATCGCACAGGGCGGAAAAGCAAATGAAATGTGGTACAAAAAAACAACAACAAAACAACATCTTAGACAGCATTAGTAAATCTGCCCCAATGTTTTTATTTTTTTTCATCCTGTTCTGTTCAATGTCACAAATTCAAAGCTAGAAAAATAAAATAGAAAAGCAAGGTACACTAGTCTTGGGAGGCAGCCATATTTCATCCATCCTTCCTCTTCCCCCTAATGCTAGTGAACGTGAGCCATGAAGTTTAGGAGGAGGTGGGTGGGTTAAGGCTGAATACTTTTTGTCTACACAGAGAGTGCACCCATTTTGTTGGTAGGAATCTTCTACTTACTAGTAGTAGTAACAGTGCTAGCAGAAGTACATACATAGTGACACCAGCAATTGTAGTAATAGTACTAACAGTAATACACACATAGTGGCACCAGCAGTAGTAGTAAAAGTATTAGCAGTAGTACACACATAGTAACAACAGCAGTAGTAGTAACAGTGCTAGCAGTAGTTCACACAAAGTGGCACCAGCAGTATTAGTAACAGTGCTAGCAGTAGTACACACCAGCAGTAATAGTAACAGTGCTAGCAGTAGTACTCACAAACTAGCACCAGCAATAGAAGTAACAGTACTAGCAGTAGTACACACATAGTGGCACCAGCAGTAGTAGTAACAGTACTAGCAGTAGTACACACATAGTAACACCAGCAGTAGTAGTAATAGTACTAGCAATAGTACACACATAGTGGCACCAGCAGTAGTAGTAACAGTGCTAGCAGTAGTACTCACATACTGACACCAGCAATAGAAGTGACAGTACTAGCAGAAGTACACACATAGTGGCACCAGCAGTAGTAGTAACAGTACTAGCAGTAGTACACAAATAGTAACACCAGCAGTAGTAGTAAGAGTACTAGCAGTAGTACACACATAGTGGCACGAGCAGCAGTAGTAGTAGTAGTAGTAGTAGTAGTAGTAGTAGTAACAGTACAAGCAGTAGTACACACATAGTGGTACCAGAAGCAGTAGTTACAGTGCTAGCAGTAGTACTCACATACTGGCACCAGCAGTAGTACACACATAGTGACACCAGCAGTAGTAGTAACAGTACTAGTAGTAGTGCACACATAGTAACACCAGCAGTAGTAGTAACATTACTAGAAGTAGTACACACATAGTGGCACCAGTAGTAGTAACAGTGCTAGCAGTAGTACACACATATTGGCACCAGCAGTAGTAGTAACATTGCTAGCAGTAGTACACACATAGTGGCACCAGCAGTAGTAGTAACAGTACTAGCAGTCGTAAACACATTGTGGCACCAGTAGAAGTAGTAACAGTACTAGCAGTACTATACACATTGTGGCACCAGCAGTACTAGTAACAGTGCTAGTAGTAGTACACACAGTGGCACCAGCAGAAGTAGTAACAATCCTAGCAGTAGTACACACATAGTAACACCAGCAGTAGTAGAAACAGTACTAGCAGTGGTACACACATAGTGGCACCAGCAGTATTAGTAACAGTGCTAGCAGTAGTACACACATAGTGACACCACCAGCAGTAGTAGTAACAGTACTAGGAGTAGTGCACACATAGTAACACCAGTGGTAGTAGTAACAGTACTAGCAGTAGTACACACATAGTGGCAGCAGTAGTAGTAATAGTGCTAGCAATAGCACTCACATAGTGGCACCAGCAGTAGTAGTAACAGTACAAGCAGTAGTACACACACAGTGACACCAGCAGTAGTAGTAACAGTACTAGCAGTAGTAAACACATTGTGGCACCAGCAGAAGTAGTAACAGTACTAGCAGTGGTACACACATAGTATCACCAGCAGTAGTAGTAACAGTACTAGCAGTAGTACACACATAGTAACACCAGCAGTAAAAAGTAACAGTACTAGAAGTAGTACACACATAGTGGCACTAGCAGTAGTAGTAACAGTGCTAGCAGTAGTACACACATAGTGGCACCAGAAGTAGTAGTAACAGTACTAGCAGTAGTACACACATAGTGGCACCAGCAGAAGTAGTAACAGTACTAGCAGTAGTACACACATAGTAACACCAGCAGTAGTAGTAGTAGTAACAGTACTAGCAATAGTACACACATATTGGCACCAGCAGTAGTAGTAGCAGTAGTAAGCACATAGTGGCACCAGCAGTAGTAGTAACAGTGCTAGCAGAAGTACTCACAAACTAGCACCAGCAATAGAAGTAACAGTACTAGCAGTAGTACACACATAGTGGCACCAGCAGTAGTAGTAACAGTACTAGCAGTAGTACACACATAGTAACACCAGCAGTAGTAGTAATAGTACTAGCAATAGTACACACATAGTGGCACCAGAGTGTAGTAGTAGCAGCAGTAGTACACACATAGTGGCACCAGCAGTAGTAGTAACAGTGCTAGCAGTAGTACTCACATACTGGCACCAGCAATAGAAGTAACAGTACTAGCAGAAGTACACACACATAGTGGCACCAGCAGTAGTAGTAACAATACTAGCAGTAGTACACACATAGTAACACCAGCAGTAGTAGTAAGAGTACTAGCAGTAGTACACACATAGTGGCACGAGCAGCAGTAGTAGTAGTAGTAGTAGTAACAGTACAAGCAGTAGTACACACATAGTGGTACCAGAGTGTAGTAGTAGCAGCAGTAGTACACACATAGTAACACCAGCAGTAGTAGTAAGAGTACTAGCAGTAGTACACACATAGTGGCATGAGCAGCAGTAGTAGTAGTAGTAGTAGTAACAGTACAAGCAGTAGTACACACATAGTGGTACCAGCAGCAGTAGTTACAATGCTAGCAGTAGTACTCACATACTGGCACCAGCAATAGAAGTAACAGTACTAGCAGAAGTACACACATAGTGGCACCAGCAGTAGTAGTAACAGTACTAGCAGTAGTACACACATAGTAACACCAGCAGTAGTAGTAAGAGTACTAGCAGTAGTACACACATAGTGGCACGAGCAGCAGTAGTAGTAGTAGTAGTAGTAGTAACAGTACAAGCAGTAGCACACACATAGTGGTACCAGCAGCAGTAGTTACAGTGCTAGCAGTAGTACTCACATACTGGCACCAGCAGTAGTACACACATAGTGACACCAGCAGTAGTAGCAACAGTACTAGTAGTAGTGCACACATAGTAACACCAGCAGTAATAGTAACATTACTAGCAGTAGTACACACATAGTGGCACCAGTAGTAGTAACAGTGCTAGCAGTAGTACACACATATTGGCACCAGCAGTAGTAGTAACATTACTAGCAGTAGTACACACATAGTGGCACCAGCAGTAGTAGTAACAGTACTAGCAGTCGTAAACACATTGTGGCACCAGTAGAAGTAGTAACAGTACTAGCAGTACTATACACATTGTGGCACCAGCAGTACTAGTAACAGTGCTAGCAGTAGTACACACAGTGGCACCAGCAGAAGTAGTAACAATCCTAGCAGTAGTACACACATAGTAACACCAGCAGTAGTAGAAACAGTACTAGCAGTGGTACACACATAGTGGCACCAGCAGTATTAGTAACAGTGCTAGCAGTAGTACACACATAGTGACACCACCAGCAGTAGTAGTAACAGTACTAGGAGTAGTGCACACATAGTAACACCAGTGGTAGTAGTAACATTACTAGCAGTAGTACCCACATAGTGGCACCATCAGTAGTAGTAACAGTACTAGCAGTAGTACACACATAGTGGCACCAGCAGTAGCAGTAACAGTACTAGCAGTAGTACACACATAGTGGCACCAGCAGTAGTAGTAACAGTACTAGCAGTAGTACACACATAGTGGCAACAGCAGTAGTAGTAACAGTACTAGCAGTAGTACAAACATAGTAACACCAGCAGTAATACTAACAGTACTAGCAGTAGTACACACATAGTTGCAGTAGTAGTAACAGTACTAGCTGTAGTACACATATAGTAACACCAGCAGTAGTAGTAGTAACAGTACTAGCAATAGTACACACATAGTGGCACCAGCAGTAGTAGTAGCAGTAGTACACACATAGTGGCACCAGCAGTAGTAGTAACAGTACTATCAGTAGTACACACATAGTGGCACCAGCAGTAGTAGTAACAGTACTAGCAGTAGTACACACATAGTGTCAACAGCAGTAGTAGTAACAGTACTAGCAGTAGTACAAACATAGTAACACCAGCAGTAATACTAACAGTACTAGCAGTAGTACACACAAAGTTGCAGTAGTAGTAACAGTACTAGCAGTAGTACACACATAGTGGCACCAGCAGTAGTAGTAACAGTGCTAGCAGTAGTACACACATAGTGGCACCATCAGTAGTAGTAACAGTACTAACAGTATTACACACTTTGTGGCAGCAACAGCAGTAGTAGTAACAGTACTAGCAGTAAAACACATAATAAACACTAGCAGTAGTAGTAACAATACTAACAGTAGTACACACATAGTGGCACCAGCAGTAGTAGTAACAGTACTAGCAGTAGTGCACACATAGTAACACCAGCAGAAGTAGTAACATTACTAGCAGTAGTACACACATAGTGACACCAGAAGTAGTAGTAAATGTGCTAGCAGTAGTACACACATAGTGGCACCAGCAGTAGTAGTAAGGGTATGTGCACACACACTAATTACGTCCGTAATTGACGGACGTATTTCGGCCGCAAGTCCCGGACCGAACACAGTGCAAGGAGCCGGGCTCCTAGCATCATACTTATGTACGACGCTAGGAGTCCCTGCCTTGCTGCAGGACAATTGTCCCGTAGTATAATCATGTTTACAGTACGGGACAGTTGTCCTGCAGCGAGGCAGGGACTCCTAGCATCGTACATAAGTATGATGCTAGGAGCCCGGCTCCTTGCACTGTGTTCGGTCCGGGACTTGCGGCCGAAATACGTCCGTCAATTACGGACGTAATTAGTGTGTGTGCACATACCCTAACAGTACTAGATGTAGTACACACATTGTGGCACCAGCAGTTGTAGTAACAGTGTTAGCAGTAGTACACACATAGTGGCACCAGGAGTAGTAGTAAGAGTACTAGCAGTAGTACACACATAGTGGCACCAGCAGTAGTAGTAACAGTCCTTGCAGTAGTACACACATATTAACACCAGCAGTAGTCTAACATTACTAGCAGTAGTACTCACATAGTGGCACCTGCAGTAGTAGTAACAGTACTAGCAGTAGTACACACATAGTGGCACCAGCAATAGTAGTAATAGTACTAACAGTAATACACACAAAGTGGCACCAGCAGTAGTAGTAACAGTACTAGCAGTAGTACTCACATAGTGGCAACAGCAGTAGTAGTAACAGTACTAGCAGTAGTACACACATAGTGGCATACCTTTCAACTTTTAACAATCGTAAAGAGGGACAACTCATTCGCTAATTTTTTTCATGTTAAGCCATGCCTCTAACCCCGCCCAATGTCTGTCCATACACACCCAGTTCCCTTTGTGCTTCCACACAGTAAAAGTGCCCTCATTTATGCTCCACACACTTTCATAGCACCCTCTCTTTATGGCAAACAGTCAGGGCCGATTCTAGCTTTTCTGCTGCCTGAGGCGAAAAGGGAAATGGCGCCCCCCCATCCACAAAAAAAAAAAAAAAAAAAATAAGTAAGAAACAACTTGTAAAACGAAACCAAAAAATTAAAACTGTGTGAACAAAAAAATACACTATTGAACATTATTGTAATAAGCTGCAAGGTCTCCTAATGCTACAGGCAATTGTGTAGTAAATATCCCTATGTTGCCCCAGCTATAAGTACTAGTAAAATGACCAGGGCAACGTGTATCCAAAATGCAAACACAAAAATGAAACAACAATGTCAGTGTTCAAACTTGTGTCAGGGCCCCTTTATTGGCTCTTTACAGACAGTATAGTAACGCATGCTGCACTTTACAGTCAGTATAGTAACGCATGCTGCACTTTACAGTCAGTATAGTAACGCATGCTGCACTTTCTTTCTGTCCACGTCTGTTGGATCTGTACAACCAATCCGAAACTACACAGACCAGACTAGGAATGAATGTAATCATCGAGCCAGTAATATAATCTGAAAACTATTCACTGCATGTTCAGGCCTTAAAGGGGTTGTCCCAAGATTAAATGTTATCCCCTCGCTACAGGATAGGAGAAAACATGCTGATCAGTAGGGGTCCCTTGTACCTCTGAGTTAATGATGCTGCAGGTCAAGCACACACCCTGCCGCTCCAGTTATTCAGGGGTACAAGGGGCCACCGTTCTAGTTATCAGTGGGGATCCCAGTGGTTGGACCCCCACCGATCAGCATGTTATGTCCTATCCTGGAACAGTAGCAAAGCAAAAAATAAACTGCACAGAACCTTTAAATAAATATGTACCAGCAGTGTATATACCGCACAGATCCATATATAGCAGCAGTGAATATACCGCACATATAAATATATACCAGCAGTGACTAGCGAGGAGGAAGGTAGTGTGCAAGTGCTGCTGCTGGATCTGTGAGGACCACACCCAGGATCCAGAGAGTTTCCTTGTTTCAACAGCCCAGGTTCATATCACCTGCCTGGGCTAAGGAAACTTCTCTGAAGGAGGCTCCATTCATACATGGAGCCTCAGACCTCTACCCCCTGGAGCATGCAGGCGGGGGGTAGAGGGTCTTCCCAACCTGCTGGGAAGGTGCAGCCAGCATCAGGGGTGAGAAGATCATCCAGTGGAAAGATCTGTGCGGCCCCCCTGATTCGAGAGGAGAGACGTGGATGAGGAGATGGAAGTACGCCCAGGTGGAGGCCCACGTGGAGGCCCAGGAGAAGGTCCAGCAAGGCAAGTTACCCGACCCAGGGACCAGAGTATGGTCGAGGAGTGGGGGCTACTGCGGTCGGGGGAGTCGGTGGAAACCTTCAGCTGCCCGACTGGAAGAATACCGGGACCTCGGTAAGTCCCTGTGGCGGCTGCGGGAAGATCTAGCAGTCGCCAGGGGACGAGCCGCGAAAACATCAGGCGCCAAGAGGTCCCGGTATAGTTTGCATGTAAAACAAATTCTGGAGGAAGTCAAGGCGGTGGAAGAAAGGAGATTGGAGATCGTGGCCGGTGGGGGAGCCTTCGGGGAGAAGCTGGAGAATGACGAGAGTTTTTCCCTGATGGCGTCCCCCACGCAATGTTATGAAACCCCCTGCAAAGGGGAAGGAAGGAAAAATGGAGAGGCTGCTAAAAGTGCAGAGGCAGCGGAGACTACAGAAAAGGAGGTCAGGATTACAGAGGCCGCAAAAGAGGAGGTCGCAAAAGTGGAGGCCGCAGAAATGGAGGAGAGTGTGGAGGTGGAGAGGACGCCAACTTGGGAGGAGACGGGCTCGGAGGCCCCCTGGGAAGGCAGTAATGGAGGAGCAAGTGGGGAACTTTCCTGCAGCCAAGGTGTGCAAAACTTTGAATCGGGCAGTGAACTCCCCCCCCCCCTGGGGTTGCTAACGCAAATACGGCTGCAGTAGTCCCCAGTGTCAACTCCAGAACTTTTGTTTTGGAGCTCAGTTGCCACCAGAGGAGGACAAAGTGCAAAAGAAAAGGCTATGGAAGATAAGGCGGAAGACAAAGGCGAAGACAGGTGGGGTATCCTATAAATATTCCTACCTGTCTTCCTTGCGTTCCAGACCGGGTGAAAGCTCAGTTCGGAACGCAAGCCCCGCAAATCCCCCAGCTCTGGCCTCTACAGTGGGGTCGGAGCGGCAAAGCGGGCAGAAAAAAATGGTGCCGGTTCTACTCAATGTAGCCAAGATGGCGCCGGACGCCGTCTCCTGCAAAGGAGGTGGTGCAAGTGGCCACGAGGCGTTAGGGGGTGTATCCCTGTGTCCGGCGGATGGGGATCCTCAGAGTTTTTCCGCCAGATCTCGTGCCTCAGGTCCATGAGCAGGTATCGCCTGTATCAAGACATGAGGAGGAAACTCGAACATCAAGTCTCAACCGGAGGTAGCCGTGAGGAAACCTCCAGGGTGAAAGCTCTGCTCAAAAGATGCCAATATGATAGGCACACGTCTTTGGTTCTTGAAGTGGATTTCGGGAGGTACCGCTCGCCCGACCCTTACAGGAACTGCAAGATGTCAGTGAGTCGTAAGGTGGTGACAGGACTGGTAGATAGTACAGGCTCCCTGATGAGATCCAAATTAGGGATCCTGGAGGTCATCAGATCCTTTTATTCGCAGCTTTTGGGTGAGCAGGATCTAAACCAAGACGAAATGTCGGCTTTCCTGGCTGAAACCATCCCTGAGCCAGGAGCAGACCCTCTCTCCTCTGGCACTCTGACAGAATGATCAAGGCCGACTTGCCCATTGACTTTGGCAAAGGCTAAGGATTCGACCCATATTGAGAACTGGCGTCCCATAGCGCTCCTCAATATGGACAGAAAGGTTCTCGCAAAAGTACTGTTTAGTCGGCTGGTGAAGTTTGCACCCAGGCTCCTTTCGTCGACCCAGTATTGCTCTGTTCCAGGCTGCAGCACTTTTAGTGCTGTCCTCAGTGTCAGAGAGGCAGTAGAGCAGGGACATTCTGGCCGATGGGAGGGGTACATGCTGTCCTTGGATCAGGCCAAAGCTTTTGACCGGGTGAATCACAAGTATCTTTGGTCAGTCCTTCTGAGGTATGGCCTACCGGGTGAGTTTGTTAATTGGCTCCAGACCCTATACGCCGGGGCTGAGTCTTTTGCACTGGTGAACGGTTGGACTGGAACCCCCTTTTAGGTTGGGTCTGGTGTCCGCCAGGGTTGTCCCTTAAGTCCCTTGCTGTATGTTTTCGCGATCGATGTGCATCTGGGTCCAGGATCAACTGGGACAAGTGTGAAAGTCTCTGGCTGGGGGGGGCGGGGATCCCAGTTTTGATCTCCCAGACACCCTCCCAGAGCCCAAAGGGTCTGCTAAAATCTTAGGCGTTGAATTTGGACAGGGTGATTATCCCAAGAAAAACTGGGGAGGTAGTCTATCAATAGCTGCCCAGAAGGTTGGCCAATGAAAGGGATGGTGTTTGTCCCTTAGGGAAAGGGTTCACCTGGCCAAGGCTTACCTGATGCCCATGTTGCTCTACCTTGGCAGTGTGTGGATGTTGCCAGAACCTCTTTGGACTTGGATCTATAGCCTGTTCTTCCAACTGTTATGGGGGAACAGGCTTAACCTAATCAAGAGGGAGGTTACTTACCTACCGAGGAAACTAGGTGGGTTAGGTATGGTTAACCCAGTGGTGTTTCTAGTAAACACCTTCATTAAAATCAATTTGGCGAACCTCTTTGAAAGAGAAAGGGCTCCTCTGCGGATATCCTCCTGCAGGGGATGGTTTGGCCTTTTTTCCAGGAATCGGAGACAGGAGGCCAAGTGAAAGTGCTGCGTGCACCCCATGGGCACCTCCCGGCTTATGCCGCCCTGGTTCTGAAGGTTGTTCGTCGGTGGGGTCTGGAGGCAAGGGAGATCAAGACCATGTAGAGAAAATTTCTTGACAGAAAGGTCTTGACCTGCTTCCAGAAGCCCCTGGGGCTCAGGGACTGCCTAAGTAGAGACCCCAGGGTGGGATTAAAACTTTTTTAAACTCTGTGAGGATTCCCCAGAAGTTTTGGGATATGGCTTGGCGCTGCTTCCATGGGAGGCTGTATGTAAAGGGCAATCTGAAATACAGAAACTCTGATGAAAGAGGTTGTCCCCGGGAGGACTGCGGCGACACGCTGGAAAGCATGGACCATTTCTTCTTTCAGTGTCCCTTCAATGCAGAGGTTTACAAACGGGTGGGTGCCTCCATCGGTTGGCCCGGTCTGACCAACCTCTCCTACGCTGGTTGGGCCTATGGAGCATTCGGAGACCTGGGTGGAAGGGATCATTGCACTTCTTTTTTAGTTAGTGTAGTGGTCAGGTATTTCATGTGGAACACACGGTGTTTAGTTTCGACTCAGTTTAAAATCCTCCTGGAGGACAAGGTGTGTAGGAAAATCATGGGTGACCTGGTGAACGTCCGGTCTCTGGAGGTTGAGAGAGTGGGTGCATCCAAGGCCTCTCGACTTTGGAGGGGCTTTAATTTTAGGGTGCCCTAGGTTGAACCAACCTTCAGGGGAAAGGTGGGGGTGCCCCTGGGTATTAGACTGGAGGTAGGGGTCTACACCTGGCCATGACACCGGGAAATAGCGATAGGGACAGAATAAGGGACAGCAGGAGGGACAGATTAGTTTATAAAGTAATAGGGGATAGAGATAGGGCAAGCTGGATAGGTTTAGCGATAGGGACCGGGGTGGTGGTTGGGGGTGGCTTTAGCGTCTGGGCTGGTGCTCTAGGGGGGCTTTCCTCTCTCTCCCCTCTGGTGATGGGCTGAGTAAGCACAAGTAGGTTTTTGTTTTGAGCTTTTTGGAGACACAAAAAGGGCTTACAAGCGGCCAAACTTAGGTTTTCGGGTTTATGTATATAGCATGGTACATTGTTATAGTTATGTGTTTCTGTTATGATTATATGATGTATAGGTGTATGCATGGGTTTGTGTGAATGTTTAGGTAAGATGCGCAGTAGATAGGTGGGTGGGGGGCCTGGGGGTGTGCCCGATTTTTGGTCTACGTGGACGTAAGGAGGAAATGAGACGTGGGTTTGGGCTGCGTGGGTGTTGTGCTGGGTGGTGGGGGCCAGCATCTTAACTATGCGGACATGGGCGGACATGAGGCGTGATGCTGGTCGGGGGAGGTGATGGGTGGTGCTGGATAAGTTAGTTAGTATGTATAAGGTTAGGTATGAATGTGGATGAATTAAATAAAAAAATTACAAAAAATTAAAACAATAAAAATTTAAAATTAAAAAAATAATAATAAAAAAGAAAAAGTTACAGTTGTTTTTTTGTGTTTTATTCTTTTTCTTTTCATTTACATGGTGCACTGAAGTAAGTGCACCACGGGATGGTAATTTGTTATTTTTTAGAGTTAGTTTGTTATTACTATTATTAATATTATTTTTTTATTATTGTTATTATTATTGATTATTATTATTTTTATTTAATTTATACACTACCGTTCAAAAGTTTAGGGTCACTTAGAAATTTCCTTATTTTTGAAAGAACAGGTTTTTTCAATGAAGATAACATTAAATTAATCAGAAATACACTCTATACATTGTTAATGTGCTAAATGACTATTCTAGCTGCAAACGTCTGGTTTTTAATGCAATATCTACATAGGTGTATAGAGGCCCATTTCCAGCAACCATCACTCCAATGTTCTAATGGTACATTGTGTTTGCTAACTGTGTTAGAAGGCTAATGGATGATTAGAAAACACTTGAAAACCCTTGTGCAATTATGCTAGCACCGCTGTAAACAGTTTTGCTGTTTAGAGGAGCTATAAAACTGACCTTCCTTTGAGCTAATTGAGAATATGGAGCATTACATTTGTGGGTTCGATTAAACTCTCAAAATGGCTATAAAAAAAGAGAGCTTTCATATGAAACTCGACAGTCTATTGTTGTTCTTAGAAATGAAGGATATTCCATGTGAGAAATTGCCAAGAAACTGAAGATTTCCTACAACGGTGTATACTACTCACTTCAGAGGACAGCACAAACAGGCTCTAACCAGAGTAGAAAGAGAAGTGGGAGGCCCCGCTGCACAACTGAGCAACAAGACAAGTACATTAGAGTCTCTAGTTTGATAAATAGACGCCTCACAGGTCCTCAACTGGCAGCTTCATTAAATAGTACCCGCAAAACGCCAGTGTCAATGTCTACAGTGAAGAGGCGACTCCGGGATGCTGGCCATCAGGGCAGAGTGGCAAAGAAAAAGCCATATCTGAGACTGGCTAATAAAAGGAAAAGATTAATATGGGCAAAAGCACACAGACATTGGACAGAGGAAGATTGAAAAAAGTGTTATGGACAGACGAATCGAAGTTTGAGGTGTTTGGATCACACAGAAGAACATTTGTGAGACGCAGAACAACTGAAAAGATGCTGGAAGAGTGCCTGACGCCATCTGTCAAGCATGGTGGAGGTAATGTGATGGTCTGGGGTTGCTTTGGTGCTGGTAAAGTGGGAGATTTGTACAAGGTAAAAGGGATTTTGAATAAGGAAGCCTATCACTCCATTTTGCAACGCCATGCCATACCCTGTGGACAGTGCTTGATTGGAGCCAATTTAATCCTACAACAGGACAATGACCCAAAGCACAACTCCAAATTATGCAAGAACTATTTAGGGAAGAAGCAGGCAGCTGGTATTCTATCTGTAATGGAGTGGCCAGCGCAGTCACCAGATCTCAACCCCATAGAGTTGTTGTGGGAGCAGCTTGACCGTATGGTACGCAAGAAGTGCCCATCAAGCCAATCCAACTTGTGGGAGGGGCTTCTGGAAGCCTGGGGTGAAATTTCTCCTGATTACCTCAGCAAATTAACAGCTAGAATGCCAAAGGTGTGCAATGCTGTAATTGCTGCAAATGGAGCATTCTTTGACGAAAGAAAAGTTTGAAGGAGAAAATTATTATTTGAAATAAAAATCATTATTTCTAACCTTGTCAATGTCTTGACTATATTTTCTAGTCATTTTGCAACTCATTTGATAAATATAAGTGTGAGTTTTCATGGAAAACACAAAATTGTCTGGGTGACCCCGAACGGTAGTGTACATACAATCATACATGCACAATATAATATATATTGTGTATGTATATAAATATATATACTGTATGTATATATATATATATATATATATATATAGTATTGAAAAAAGGCTTGAGAAAGGTTCTAGAGGACAGAGCTGAAACGTTGCACATGGGGCAATAAAGTATCCACTTTTTTTCACAACACTACGGAGTGATGCCTATTTTTTTGAACACTGTATAGCTGGGATCTTGGTCTGTTCCCCAGGATTTGTTTGTTTTTGTCTATATATATATATATATATATATATATATATATATATATATATATATAATTAAGAATATATCCCTACCCACATTTGTAATATTACCTCACCAAATTACATGTAGACCTATACACCGTGTTCCAAATTATTATGCACATTGGATTTAAGTGTCATATACATTTAATTATTAGTTTTTTAATTAAACTCATGGATGGTATTATGTCTTATGGCTCTTTGGATCATTGTAATCAATCTCAGACACCTGTGATAATTAGTTTGCCAGGTGTGCCCAATTAAAGGAAAACTACTTAAGAAGGACGTTCCACATTATTAAGCAGGCTACAGGTTTCAAGCAATATGGGAAAGAAAAAGCCGAAAAGCGTGAAATAGTGCAAAACCTTGGACAAGGTATGAAAACATTGTATATTTCAAGAAATCTTAAGCGTGATCATCGTAGCGTGAAAAGATTTGTTGCTAATTCAGAGCACAGACGGATTCGTTCAGATAATTGCATAATGAGGAAGGTTTCTGCCAGATAAATTAATAGGAATAGGAGAGCAGCTGCTAAAATGCCATCAAGGTGTAGGATCCTCCAGAGGTTTGCAACTGTGCATAAAGCTATTATTCGGCCACCCCTAAACAATGCTCACAAGCAGAAACGGTTGCAGTTGGCTCAGAAATACATGAAGACTAATTTTCAAACCGTGTTGTTTACTGATGAGTGCCGTGCAACCCTGGATGGTCCAGATGCATGAAGTAGTGGATGGATGGTTGGTGAATGGCCACCATGTCCCAACAAGGCTGCGACGTCAGAAAGGAGGTGGCGGAGTCATGTTTTGGGCTGGAATCATGTGGAGAGAGCTGGTAGGCCCCTTTAGGGTCCCTGACGGTGTGAAAATGACCTCTGCAAAGTACGTAGAGTTTATGACTGACCACTTTCTTCCGTGGTACAAAAAGAAGAACCGTGCCTTCCGTAGCAAAATTATCTTCATGCATGAAAATGCACCATCTCATGCTGCAAAGGATACCTCTGTGTCATTGGCTGCTATGGGCATAAAAGGAGAGAAACTCATGGTGTGGCCCCCATGTTCCCCTGACCTCAACCCTATTGAGAACCTTTGGAGCAAAATATCTATGAGGGTGGGAGGCAGTTCTCATCAAAACAGAAGCTCTGGGAGGCTATTCTGACATCCTGCAAAGATATTCAAGCAGAAACTGTTCAAATACTCACAAATTCAATGGATGGAAGAATTGTGAAGGTGATATCAAAGAAGGGGTCCTATGTTAACATGTAACTTGGCCTGTTAAGTTTTTTTTGATTGAAAGAGCTTTTGATTTCTGTAAATATGACCACCTGATGCTGCAAATTCAACAAATTACCATTTTAGTTCTCTTTACAACCTTTAAAATGTTTTGATCTCTGTTGTGCATAATAATGTGAAACAGTGCATTTTGAGTTTTTTACTTCTAAAAAAAAATCTGTTATCACTAGGAGATTTGTTCAATAAAATTCGCATTATACTCCAACGGTTGATGGCTTGAAGATTATACTGACTATCATTTGCATCGACTATTTAGGAAAATCAGCGAAAAATAACATTTGAATAATAATTTTGGAATGCGGTGTATGTCCACATTCAGTACCCTAAGAGTGTGCAGCCCATTTAGTTAGGCTGTGCACTGTGAAAAGAGTGGAGAACAGTGTATTTGTAATGAATCAGGGTAGGGAGACTGCACCAGAACAAAACTCATAACGTATTGTAATGTCAGGGTAGGGAGATAGACAGGTGAGCCCTAATCTACCTGCAACTCAGTCCCTGCCTACTTGCACGGCCCGTCCTAAGTGACGGCGTACAACTGGGCAATGGTTCCTACGCTCAGTAAGTGCAAGACAAGGGCACACAGAAGCAAGGGGGTGGTAGGGGCAGATTCCCACGGAGACACCGTGAGCAACAGGCAGTGGTAAATGAGCCGAATGAAACCAGGGGAATACGAGTAGCAAAATCAGAGAAGGAGAATAGTCCGGCAAGTCAGGGTCAATAAGTAACAGCGGTCAATCGGGTGAATAGCAGGAATCGCAGAGCCAGGAAACCAGACAATCACAGGCAAGGAGCATGCTGCAAGTGAGGGTATAAATAGACCAAGGGCGGGAGCTAGAACTGTCAGGCCAGGCTGTGATAGGTTCTCCCTCTCCTCAGCCTGCAAGCCTGAGTGGTAACAGATCGCGTCACTCTAGCAGACCTTGGAGCTGATGAGGGCTGATTAACCCCGGGCGTCGACACAGAACCTGTGTTTGGCAAATCCTTTACAGTGTTTGACACAACCTGCAAATACAAATGTTTAGTGTACAGATACAGTATCAGATGATACAGTGCTAGAACCAAGCTCATAACATAAATACAGCACCAGAATAAGCTCAATACATAAATACAGCACCAGAACAAAGCCCAGTAAATAAATACAGCACTAGAACCAATCTCAGGACATAAATACAGCACCAGAACCGAGTCCAGTACATAAATATACAGCACCAGAACCAAGCTCAGTACATAAATGCAGTACCAGAACATAGATCAATACATATATACTGCACCACAATCAAGATCAGTACATATATACGTTACCAGAACCAAGCTCAGTATATATATATATATATATATATATATATATATAGCACAAAAACCAAGCTATGTGCGTGTAAACAGCACCAGAATAAGCTCAATACATAAATACAGCACCAGAACTAAGCCCAGTAAATAAATACAGTACGAGGACCAATCTCAGGACATAAATATAGCACCAGAACCGAGTCCAGTACATAAATATACAGAACCAGAACCAAGTTCAGTACATGAATACAGTAGCAGAACCAAGCTCCGTACATATATACAGCAACAGCACAAATTCAGCTAAGTAAAGAGATCAATTCCAAATTCTGTTTAATGTTTACCATATAAGTTTGTGCCATGTGAAACTACAGCTCCCAGTATGGCCCAAACAATGGTAAGGTTATGCTAGGAGTTGCTATTTAGCAATCATCTCACTTCAGATCATACAGTGAATGAAACACTGACCAGACAATGTCAGAGGCAGAATAAACATTTACATTCAGCGACTCACAGGTCATATCCTCTCTGACAGGAATCGTTCTTTTTCTCTTTTCTTCTCCATTCAGTCCAAACCACCATGACAGCTTTTTCCGACCACAAATTATCTCTGCAGTTTTTGCCGCTTCGCTGTGTTTGATTCCTGCCTTTTCCAACACATCCATTCCTATATACTAAGTCAAAACCCGCAAGGTGCCACACACTACGCCTCTGAATATAATAGCACCGTACACTGTGCCCCTTAATATCCTGCCACACACTGTGTCCCTGAATATACTGCTACCCACTGTGCCCATGAATATACTGCTGTGCACTGTGACTCCGAATATACTGCCACACACTGTACCCCTGAATACCATACATACATTAAGCCCCAGAATATACTGCCACACACTATGCTGCTACTGTTGTACTTAATATACTCGGACACACTGTGCCCCTGGATATAATGCCATACACTGAGCCCATGAATACAATTGTGTCGCACACTGTGCCCCCTTAATACAATCGTCTCACACACTGTGCCCCCTGAAAATGTAGTGCCACACTCAGAATTAGTGCCATGAGCTGTGCCTCCTGTAGGAAGTGCCAGTGTCATCTGTAAAAAGGGCTACACATAGAGCCCCTGTAGATAGTGCCACACAGCATCCCTTTAGAAAGTGCCACAAAGTGCCCCAGTAGATAGTGTCACACAGTGCCTCCTGTAGATAGTGCCATACAGTGCCCCTGCCACAAAGATATTCACCCATCCCCACTCCCATGCTGTCATCCAGTGATGCATGCCTACATTTTCCTGACCAGGCCTGATGGTTTCCTTGCCCTGTCTGCGCGAGTTAGGTTTCGTTCACATCTGCCCTAGGGCTCCGTTCCGACGTTCCGTCAGAGCTTTCCGTTGGTTTCCATAGGTTTCTGTTTCCATCACCATTGATTACAATGGTGACGGATCGCATGCCAATGGTTTCTGTTTGTCTCCATTGTGCAAGAATACCATCATTCTGATGGAATCAATAGTGTAGTCGACTATGGTATTAATTCTGTCAAAATGACGGAACCCTTGCACAATGGAGACAAACGGAAACCATTGCATCGGATCCGTCACCTTTGAAATCAATGGTGATGGAAACGGAAACCTATGGTTTCCATTTGTGTCTGTCAGGGCTCCGTTCTGACTGAAAGCTCAGACTGAACGGAGCCCTAGCGCAGATGTGAACGAAGCCTTAGACTGCTCAATTGTATCCGTCTCCTAAGGACACTTACAGAATTTAGTGTAAGGGGACTGGATCAGGATCCTCCTTCTCCATGGATCCGCGAACTGTCATTTTAACAACTGGTTATTTTAACAATGGTCTTGTCTCTTAAATGGCACTATGTATTATGCACCACCAGTACTGCAGGTCTTATGTATTTTAAAATAAAGCAGTCAAAAAACAGGCAGCACTCCGTAGTATGTGAAAAAATGAGGGTACTTTATTGCTCCATGTGCAACGTTTCAGCTCAGTCCTCTAGAGCCTTTCTCAAGCCTTTGGCTCTAGAGGACAGAGCGGAAATGTTGCACATGGGGCAATAAAGTATCCTAATTTTTTCACATACTACGGAGTGCTGCCTGTTTTTTGACTGCTGTATAGTTAGGACCCTGGTCTGTTCCTTAGGGCCTGCACCCAAACTTTATCGGTGCTGCTGGAGTTTTTGTTTTGTCTATTTTAAAATAAAGCTACTCAAGATGGAATATTGAAAATTATCTTAAGGTCTGCACTAGCTAACCAAGACATTTATCATGCATTATTTATAAAACAACTAGGATATTTTACATTCTAATTTGTCCTAATTTCATCTATTGATGAAGTCTAATTGAATTGGTTCAAAGATTTGACCCACATTTGTGTGATGGGTATACATTAAAATAATTGGGTTCATAACTTAACCAAGGACATAACACTTGGAGGAAATTTAAAGGGAACCTGCTATCAGTTATTACCCCCTTAAAGTGGTCCCATCAGGCTTTAGGTCATGTAAAGAACTTTCTAAATGTATGCCTGTTTGTCCCAGTAGCACAGAATACTTTGAAAAAGACGTTTTAAAAAGTCCTGCACCATGCAAATGATGCCTAAAGTGTCCGCTGGGTGTTAAATCAGATGAAGTGTCCAGTGTTTTCATCTCTAACGCAACCCATGTTTCCCTGATTGACATGGATGACGCTTCCTGCAGTAAACAGGCGCTTGCGCTTTGGGAACCACCGGTTGTGGGCAGAGTTTTTAATTCCCTCCTGCATCATCCACGTCAATCAGGGAAAGATGGGTTGGGTTAAGGATGAAAACACCAGACACTTCTGAGCAGAGTAAACACCCAGCAAACATTTCAGGCCTCATTTAAATGCGGCATGGGACATTTTGAAACTCCCTTTTGTAAGGTATCCTGCGCTACTAGGGACAGGCATACATTTAGCCTGGTAGGACCACTATAGAGGGATAACTACTGGTGACAGGTTTCCTTTAAGGTTAGATTCACACAGTGCAGTTTTGATGCATCCTAAACAAGCAGTGTATACAAAGAAAAGAAGTATAATCAAGGGGGTTGGGGCAAAGCTGTGTGTATTGAGATTGTACGGTTACGTACTACGGAGCTGTAGACACTTTTTGTGCCAAGGTATCGTGCTTCTATACTGCACTGTAATCTAAAAAAAACACTTTGTAATATAGCATGTGATGTAGCATGCCACAAATTAAAAAAATCCCTGTATGCCTCAGTATGAAACCAAAGGCACACTGAGGTACCGTATGGGACCATTTCTACACGTGTCCTGTTTATTACGAGGCCTTAGAGTAATTTTCTTAACTATAAGGTAAGGTTTTAATATTATTATTTTAGACCCACTTACCTGATTATACTTACAGGCACCTCCTTCGCCATAGCTACATGTTGGGGTACTGAGAAGCGATTGCACATATTTTCAAGGGCTGACCTAGAAGTGTAGATTATATGTATACATACGTAAAGCAGTGATTGTATTTCTGCCAGGTCCTCAGTATGTAGTCAGATGTCCTGAATCATAATAATTCTTTGCTTGTCTTTTGCATTTAATTCTGATGTTGCAATGTAGTCCCTGATCTGCAGAGCCTTCAACCTAATTTAGCAGAGAAACGATTGGTTTGAAGGACTGACTCAAAGGGTAAAATTCGCAAAGCTGTGAAAAATAGAGTTATTGTGATAGTCAATTAAACACTTTTACAAAACCAGAGGTTTTCCTTTTAAGAACTATATTGGAAAACTAGGCAAAAAATTATTTCATTAAAGTGGAACTAAAGTTTAAAAGAAAGCATATGCTGCAGAGAATGTTTATCTCCCTTGCCCTTGAATGTCAAAATAAATCTGTTTAATCAGAAAATCATTTGGCTGAATAATCTACCCTGTCAACAGCAATGACTGTCGCAGAAGACTTTCTGACACCTGTAAAAGTTGCAAATCTTTGCTTCCACTTTACACAGCTCTCTTGTGAATGAAGAAAATAAGTGAGCAACAAGACAAATCATGTATATCAGCATAGAACAGGAGAAAGTCCATAAAAAAAGAGGATGCTTTTAAGATCCACCAAAAGGACAATTCCAGAGGGTCACTAGGTTTTAAAATAGTTCAACGCGAATACATAATGCCCTGTTTTTGTTTATTGTTAATCTATCGCTCATTAGTTCAGATGCATTATGCTCACAAACTCTGTACATAGGATCCTTATTCACGCGAACGGGTGTTACATCGGTTTTGCATCCGTGTGGGACCCGATTTCACAGATCCCTTATAGACTTGAGTCTATTGAGGGATCCGTGAAAACGGGAAAAAATAGGACATGTCCTATTTTTTCACAGGCCGTTCACACGGTCCCTAAAAAAATGGCTGTGTGAATAGCCCCTTAGAAGTACATTGATTTTAATGCAGTCCTTTGACGGCCGTTAAAAAAACATCCGTCACATAGCCGATTATGCCATTCGTGTGAATAACCTCTAACACCCTTAGACATGACGACATTGACAATGATTCTCTAATCAAAAGTTTTTTAAGATTGTCAAAGCCCTCCCTTCCCTATATAGACAGAGATGAGTATATCGCCTCAGGTGGCGGCCTGCTACCTCTCTTATGGGGGGGCGGCGGCGGCACCCCTGAAGACAGCTGCCGCCACGCCCTCCTGCGCTATAATTGTACCTGTGTCTATAGGACACAGATACAATTATATGCTTAAGCACTACATAAGCACTGAATAATGGCGCACGTTCCGTGCCCCGCCATTCAGCGCCTTGCAATAACGTAGGCGGTGCGATGACATCATTGCGCCACTTGTGTTGTTGAAAAACAGGGGTACCCTGCCAATCAGCGCCTTTCAATGCCGCAAGATGTGCACTGATGTCATCGCGCCGCTTGCATCGTTTTAAGGCGCTGATTGGCAGGGCAGAATACCTTGCCCTGCCATTCGTCGCCTTTTAATGGCGCAAGCGTCACAATGACTTCATCGCGCCGCCTGCGTCGTTCAACCCCAGCAGACCTGGCCTACATTGCAAGAGGACGGCGCTGGAACGAGATCAGGTTTGGCTATATGTTGCGCACTATCTACAGGGGGATCTATATGTGGGGCACTATCTACAGGGGGGCTATATGTGGGGCAGTATCTACAAGGGGGCTATATGTGGGGCAGTATCTACAGGTAGGCTGTATGTGGGGCACTATCTACAGGGGGCTATATGTGGGACACTATCTACAGGGGGCTATATGTGGGGCAGGGGGCTGTATGTGGGGCACGATCTACACAGGCTACTATCTACAAGGGACCTATGTAGGGCACGATCTACAGGGGGCTCTATGGGGGCATGATTTACAGGGGCTCTATGGGGGCACTATCTACTGGGGCCCTATGGGGGACAGTATTTACAGGAGGCTCTAGAGGGGGCACTATGTATGTGGGGCACTGTCTTCAGGGAGCTCTATGAGGGGCACTACCTTAAGGGGGCTGTATGTGGGGCACTGTCTACTGGGGGCTGTATGTGGTGCACTATCTACAGGGCGCTCTATGGGGGGCACTATCTACAGGGGGCACTGTGTATGTGACACAGTGTATGGTGCTATAATAATCAGGGACACCGTGTATGGTGCTATTATAATCAGGGACACAGTATATGGTTCTATTATAATTAGAGGTGCAGTGTATGGCACTATTATATTTAGGAGCATGGTGTGTGACACCATGAGAATTTTATCTTTGTTTGTAGGTGCAGACATGTTTGAAAAGTGAGAAGCTGAAGACATCTGAGTGGAAAACTGCAGAAATGGGCTGTGGCCGGGAGAAGTCATCATAGAGGTCTGGACCGGATGGAGAAGAAAAGAGAGAAAACAACTAGAAACTGAGAAGACGTTACTTGTGAGTCACTTAATGTAAATGTTTATTCTGCCTTTAATCAGTACTGTAGTCACTGTATGATCTGCATCGAGATAATTGGTTAGTTTTTTTATTAAACAGCAACTCCCAGCATATACTTACCATTGTTCGGGCCATGCTGGGAGCTGTAGCTTTACGCCATACGAACTGATACAGCAGGGGTTGGACTAAATTGAGCTGTATTTGTGCTGGTGCTGTATTTATGTACTGAGCTTTGTTCTGGTACTGTATTTATGTACTGAGCTTTGTTCTGGAGCTGTATTTATGTACTGAGCTTAGTTCTGGTGTTGTATTTATGTACTGAGCTTAGTTCTGGTGTTGTATTCATGTACTGAGCTTTGTTCTGGTGCTGTATTTATGTAGAGAGCTTGGTTCTGGTGCTGTATGTATGTACTGAGCTTGGTTCTACTACTGTATATATGTTATGGGCATGGTTCTGGTGCTGTATTTATGTACCAAGCTTTTTTCTGGTGTTGTATTTATGTAGTAAGCTTCGTTTTGATACTGAATATATGTACTGAGCATTGTTCTGGGGCTGTAAATGTTATATACTGCACCAGAACAAAATTTGGCTCCTCGTATGCGATCAAACAGCTCGGATATAAGTGGCAACGGGTATTTGTTCTTGACCGTGATCTGATTGAGACCACGGTAGTCAATGCAGGGTCGAAGAGATCCATCTCTCTTCTTAACGAAGAAGAAGCCTGTCCCAGCCGGGGAGGAAGATTTTCGAATAAAACCCCTCTCCAAGTTCTCCTTGATATAGGCTGACATAGATAAAGTCTCTGGCAAGGAGAGAGGATATACTCGTCTACGGGGAAGAGAAGCATTAGGAACCAGTTCAATGGGACAGTCATAATTCCGATGTGGAGGCAACGTCTCAGCCTCTCGTTTGCAGAAGACATCAGCAAAACTGGCATACTGAGATGGTAGACCGGAGAGTGATTGAGGCAGAGGGGGCATAACAGGACGGACTTGTGACAGGCAATGGCTATGGCATCTGGAACCCCATTGAAGAACCTCTCCGGAATTCCAGTCAAGGACCGGGGCGTGTAGGCGAAGCCATAGCAGACCCAGCAGGATAGGATTGATAACCTTAGGTAGTACCAGGAAGGTGATCTGTTCTGAGTAAGGAGCTCCGACCTGTAGTTTCAATGGCTCCGTGATGAGCATTATCGGATCGGGCAATGGTAGACCATTCACAGAGGCAACAGCCAGAGGTCTCTCCAGACGGACTGTGGGTAGGCGTAAACGATCCACTAGATCCTGCTGGATGAGATTAGCAGCCGCTCCAGAGTCAAGATAGGCGGAGGAAGGATGTGACATTTCTCCAGAGACGATGGCCACAGGAATCGATAATCTGGAAGAGGTTTTAACGTTTGGAGACGTTCCACCTAGAGTTGCCTCTCCAACCAACCCTAGGTACTGGAGTTTCCCGGTTTCTGTGGGCATTGGCGCACAAAATGACCCTTAAGGCCACAATACATACATAGTCCAGAGGAGCGTCTGCGCTGCTTCTCCTGTGCAGATAACCGAACTCTGTCTACCTGCATGCGTTCTTCAGGTAGCGCACTAGGGGAAGACAATAGTGGTCTCTGGACCAAGGGTGCTGGTCTGTGGGCCCGGCTCTCCTGTCGAACCTCTTGAGTGCGCTCCCGAATTCTCATATCAACCCGGGTGGCTAACAGGATGAGGGCATCCAAGGTAGAAGGAAGGTCGCGGGCAGCCAGTTCGTCCTTGATGTGAGAGGACAGTCCCTGCCAGAAGGTCGCCAACAGTGCCTCATTGTTCCATGCCAGCTCGGCTGCTAGGTTACGGAAGGAGATAGCATACTCCCCTACTGTGGAGCCCTCTTGCTTGAGGGTCAACAGAGTGGCTGCGGCAGAGGATGTTCGACCCGGCTCCTCGAACACGGCACGAAAGGACTGCAAGAACAAGCCTAGGTCCAAGGATACAGGTCCTTGTTGCTCCAAGATTGGGTTCACCCATGCAAGCGAGGAGGGAGATAATAAACACCACTTTGGCCTCCTCGGAGGGGAAGAGTTAAGGCCGCAGCCTAAAATGAACCGTGCATTGATTAAGAAATCCTCTACATGCTTTGGGATCACCGTCGTAGCGAGGAGGAAGAGGCAGAGGAACTGTGGATCCAGAACAAACAGGAGGAGCAACGGGCAGTGGCACAGCAACAGCCTCAGGAGGAAGAACCGGCGGTGGAACAGTGAGTAGATCCAGGCGGACCAGGATAGAATTCACAGCCTCAAGGAGTTGATCCTGACGTGTGCGTAGGTCATGCATCTCTGTCTGCATCTTCTGGACTGCGGTCTTGGGCTGGCCAGCGGGTTCCATGGCCTGAGCGTACTGTCACAGTCACAGGGTATGTGGACCCACTAGGCCGCTCCGCCATAGCGGGGAGACAGCTGACCAGGTCACAGTCTACACGAAAGTCAATAGCAGATAGCAATGCTTGGGTACCTGAACTAGTCCAGACGGTGGCTGTGGCTTCAGTACGGATGGAGGCCGGTGCGGCAGGTAGCGCCAGACGTGGCGGGCAGTATCCGATGTAGCAGAAGACACTGGACGTGGCAGAAGACACTGGACATGGCAGAAGACACTGGACGTGGCAAACGACAGCAGGTGCAAAAGACACGACTCCAACACTGGTAGGCACAGGAACAAGAACAATACGGGATACAGGAACAGGTAACAGGGCACGGGTAACAACTGGAACGGCGAAACACTAAGGGACCATTTGCAAGACAGACTGGGATAGACTAACAATGCTCAGGCAAGGATCAGAAGGCCTGGGGCCTTCTTATAGGCCAGGAAATCATGGCAGTTGATGATGAAGATGATTTCCTTTGTGCGTGCGCGGGCCCTTTAAGGCCGGGCACGAGCGTGCGCGCGCACCCTACGGGACACAGCAGAACGGAGCGGAAGTGAGCACTGGCGTCTCCTAGGAAGGAGATGGGGACCAGCGCTCACGGATCCATGGCTACGGGCGTCGGGAGGTAAGTAAACCCGACAGCCCGCGGCCATGGACGCTACAATAAGGTTATGTGACCTTGTGTCTGCAGGTCCTTTTGCTGGACATACACAATGCAGTTCTGTCGTGGTATTCGCCGTGATTCGTGACAAAACTGAAATGTACTTTGAAGACACCCCTATGATCATCCAATATTGGTCCATATAATCTTGAGAAGACGGATTTAGCAGTAAATTCAGAGTGAATGAACAGTTCGGAGTGGGGGGCCTGATAAGTGGAGAAAGAGGCATTTTTCTCTAATAAGATATATTACAAAGATTTTTATATTAGCTTGTACTATTGATTCATGACATTTGTTGGAAAGTTAATGTCCATTTAACCCCATCCCGCCACTTTTGGACTAAATGACAAAGCCCCATTATTAAAATCTGACGTGTCACTTTATGTGCTAATAACTTTGGAATGCTTTCACCTAGCCAAGCGATTCTGAGAATGTTTTCCCGTGACAAATTGTACTTTATGCCAGGGGTAAAATTTCATTGAAAAATTCATTGCTTATTTGTGAAAGACACCAACGTTTTGGAAAATATTGCAGAAATTAGCTTTTTTCTAAATTTTAATGTATCTGCTTGTAAGACAGATAGTAATACCACACAAAATAGTTACTAGTTAACATTTCCCATATGTCTACTTTCTGTTGGTATCATTTTTTGAACATCATTTTATTTTTCTAGGACGTTACAAGGCTTATAAGTTTAGCAGCAATTTCTCACCGTTTCAAGAAAATTTCAAAAGCCAATTTTTAAGGGGCCTATATTTGGGGGAAAACCCCATAAAACACCCCATTTGAAAAATTGCACCCCTCAAAGTATTCAAAACAATATTTAGAAAGTTTCTTAACCCTTTAGGCATTTCACAGGAATTGAAGCAAAGTGGAGGTGAAATTTACCAATTTCATTTTTTTTTGCAATTTGTATCCAGTTTTTCTGTAACACAGAAACACAACTCAATATTTATTGCCCAGATTCTACAGTTTTTAGAAATATTCCACATGTGACTCTAGTGTGCAAATGGACACTAGCCTTAGGCACCAGCCTAAGAAGCAAAGCAGCACCTAGTGGATTTTGGGGCCTTCTTTTTATTAGATTATATTTTAGGTACCATGTCAGGTTTGAAGAGGTCTTGTGATGCCAAAACAAATGAAAATCCTCAAAAAAATACCCCATTTTGGAAACTACACCCCACAAGGAATTCATCTAGAGGTGTAGTTAGCATTTTGACCCCATGGGTGTTCCATAGATTTTATTGGAATTGGGCAGAGAAAATAAAAAAAAATATTTTTTTTCCACTAAGACGTAGCTTTAGCTCAAAATGTTTCATTTTCTCATCAAATAAAGGAGAAAGAGCACCCCAACATTTATAAAGCAACTTTTCCAGAGTACGGACATACCCCATATGTGGAAATAAACTACTGTATGAATACACATCAGGAAGTGAAGGCGCGCCATTTGACTTTTGAAACGCGAATTTTCCAGGATTGGTTTTTCTGCACCATGTCGCTTTTGCAAAGCCCCCTAAGTTACCAGTACAGTGGAAACTACCCAAAAGTGACTCCATTTGGCACAATACACCCATTGAGGAATTTTTCTAGAGTTGTAGTGAGCATTTTGACCCCACAGGTGTCTGAAAGATTTTATTATAAATGGTCAGTGAAAATAAAAAATGACATTATTTTCCAATAAGACATAGCTATAGTTAAACATTTTTCATTTTCTCAACAAATATGTAATGTCGGGGTAGGGAGACAGACAGGTGAGCCCTAATCTACCCGCCACTAAGTCCCTGCCTACTTGCAACGACCCGCCCTAGGCGACGGGGTACAACTGGGCGACGGTCCCTACACTCAATAGGTGCACGACAGACAAACAGACAAGGGTACAAAGAAGCCGGGGAAATGGGGAAGTTGCCCACGGGAACACCGTGAGCAACAAGCGAGGTGAACAAGCCGAGTCAAACCAGGAAATGAGCGAGGTACAAAAACGCAGAGCAGAAGAGTGGTCAGTAAAGCCAAGGTAAATAACAAGCAGAGGGTCAGTAGTTCAAGAAGCTGCAGCAGGGCCAGGAAACCAGCAGAGAAGAATCACAAGCAAAGAAGGAACAGGAAAGGCAGGTATAAATAGACAGAGGGCGGGAGCTAGCTCCGTCTGGCCAGGCTGTGATAGGCACTCCCACTCCTAAGCCTGCCATCCTGGGTGGTGGAAGATGGAGTCAGTCTCACAGATATAGAAGCAGGTGCAGACTGATTACCTATGGGCGTCGACACAGAAGCTGTGTCTGGCAGATCCTTTACAGTACCCCCCCCCTTTTATGAGGGGCCACCGGACCCTTTCTAGGTGGACCTGGTTTATTGGGGAAACTAAGGTGGAACCTCCTGACCAATATCCCAGCGTGAACATCCCGAGCGGGTACCCAAGTCCTCTCCTCAGGCCCGTATCCTCTCCAATGGACCAGGTACTGGAGGGAGCCTTGGACCATCCTGCTGTCCACAATCTTGGTCACCTCGAATTCTGCCCCCTCAGGGGTGAGAACAGGGACCGGAGGTTTCCTCGAGGGAGCCAAGGACGGGGAGCAGCGTTTAAGGAGGGAGGCATGAAACACGTTGTGTACTCGAAAAGACGGGGGCAACTCCAGTCGGAAGAAGACAGGGTTGAGGACTTCAGTGACCTTGTACGGCCCTATAAACCGGGGAGCAAACTTATTGGACGGGACTTTAAGGCGCAAATTTTTTGACGATAGCCACACCAGATCCCCGACCACAAACAAGGGGTTAGCAGAACGTCTTCTATCTGCCTGAGTCTTTTGTATGCTCTGGGACGCCTCTAGGTTCTTCTGAACCTGGGCCCAGTCTGTGCACAGTTCCCGATGAACGACCTCTACCTCGGGATTGTTGGAACTACCAGGTGAAACGGAGGAGTACCGTGGATTAAACCCAAAATTACAGAAAAAGGGGGAGACCCCTGACGAGTTACTGACCCGGTTATTAAGGGAAAATTCGGCAAGGGGAATGAATGAGACCCAATCATATTGACAGTCAGAGATAAAACACCTTAAATATTGTTCTAGAGACTGATTAGTCCTCTCAGTTTGGCCATTAGTTTCAGGATGGAAGGCAGAGGAGAAGGACAGATCAATCTCCAACTTTTTACAGAAGGCTCTCCAAAACAATGAAACAAATTGTACCCCTCTGTCAGAAACAATATTGACAGGGACCCCATGGAGACGCAGGATGTGTTTGACAAACAAGGTAGCTAACGTCTTAGCATTGGGTAGTTTCTTGAGGGGCACAAAGTGGCACATCTTACTGAAGCGGTCTACTACAACCCACACCACCGACTTGCCTTGAGATGGAGGCAAATCGGTGATAAAATCCATGGAGATATGGGTCCAAGGTCTCTGGGGAATGGGCAAAGAACATAGTAAGCCCGCTGGTCGGGACCTGGGAGTCTTGGACCTAGCACAAACTTCACAAGCGGCGACGTAGGCCTTAACGTCTTTAGGCAACCCAGGCCACCAATAGTTTCTGGCAATGAGGTGCTTGGTACCCAGGATGCCTGGATGGCCAGATAGTGCGGAGTCATGATTTTCCCTAAGTACCCTTAGCCGGAATTGCAGGGGAACAAACAGCTTGTTCTCAGGAAGGTTCCCGGGAGCTGAACCTTGATCAGCCGCAATTTCAGAGACTAAATCAGAATCAATAGAGGAAATGATTATACCTGGAGGCAAAACACAAGCAGGATCTTCCTTCGAAGGAGGGCTGGCCATGAAGCTACGCGACAGTGCATCAGCCTTAATATTTTTAGACCCAGCCCTATAGGTGACCAAATAGTTGAATCTGGTAAAAAATAACGCCCATCGAGCTTGTCTCGGGTTTAGCCTCCGGGCAGATTCTAGGAAAAACAGATTCTTGTGGTCGGTAAGGACCGTTACCTGGTGCCTAGCCCCCTCCAGGAAGTGGCGCCACTCTTCAAATGCCCATTTAATAGCTAAGAGTTCGCGGTTGCCAATATCATAGTTACTCTCAGTGGGCGAAAACTTCCTGGAGAAGTAGGCACAGGGACAGAGATGGGTGAGGGACCTGGCACCCTGGGACAAGACAGCCCCCACTCCCACCTCGGACGCGTCAACCTCCACGATAAATGGCTCCATTTGGTTGGGCTGAACCAGCACAGGGGCCGAGATAAAGCACTTCTTAAGAACCTCAAAAGCCTGGACAGCCTCAGGAGGCCAGTGGAGGAGATCAGCACCTTTGCAAGTGAGATCCGTAAGAGGCTTAGCGATGACCGAGAAGTTAGCAATAAATCTCCTGTAATAATTAGCGAACCCCAGGAAGCATTGTAACGCCTTCAGGGAGGCAGGTTGGACCCATTCCGCCACAGCCTGGACCTTGGCGGGATCCATGCGAAATTCATGAGGAGTGAGGATTTGACCCAAAAATGGTATCTCCTGCACCCCAAACACACATTTTTCGGTCTTAGCAAACAGTTTGTTTTCCCGAAGGGCCTGGATCACCTTCCTGACATGCTCAATGTGGGAGGACCAGTCCTTGGGAAACACAAGTACGTCATCAAGGTACACTACAAGAAATACCCCCAGGTAGTCTCTTAAAATCTCATTTATGAAATTCTGGAAGACCGCGGGAGCATTACACAACCCAAAGGGCATGACGAGGTATTCGAAATGACCTTCGGGCGTGTTAAACGCAGTCTTCCACTCATCCCCCTCTTTGATGCGGATAAGGTTATAAGCCCCCTGTAGATCAAACTTAGAGAACCATTGGGCCCCCTGAACCTGATTGAAGAGATCAGGAATCAAAGGAAGGGGATACTGGTTCCTTACAGTGACCTTATTCAAGTTTCGGTAGTCAATGCATGGCCTAAGACCACCATCCTTCTTCCCTACGAAGAAGAAGCCAGCACCTACCAGAGAAGTCGAGGGGCAAATGTAACCCTTGGCCAGGCATTCCTGGATATACTCTCTCATGGCTTCACGTTCGGGACAAGAGAGATTAAATATCCTACCCTTAGGGAGCTTAGCTCCTGGTACCAAATCAATTGCGCAATCGTATTCTCTATGAGGAGGTAACACTTCGGAGGCCTCTTTAGAGAAAACATCAGCGAAGTCCTGAACAAACTCAGGTAGAGTGTTCACCTCCTCAGGGGGAGAAATATAATTAACAGAAAAACAAGACGTCATGCATTCATTACCCCATTTGGTAAGATCCCCAGTATTCCAGTCAAACATGGGATTATGCAGCTGCAACCAGGGAAGGCCTAAAACCAAATCGGACGATAATCCCTGCATCACCAGTACAGAGCACTGCTCCAAATGCATGGAGCCAACAAGGAGTTCAAAAACAGGGGTATGCTTTGTAAAATAACCATTAGCAAGTGGAGTGGAGTCGATACCCACTACCGGGACAGGTTTAGGCAAATCAATCAATGGCATAGCTAGAGACATAGCAAATTCCACAGACATAATATTAGCAGAAGACCCTGAATCCACAAAGGTACTGCCGGTAGCAGACCTACCACCAAAAGAGACCTGAAAGGGAAGCAAGATTTTATTACGTTTCATATTTACGGGAAATACCTGTGCGCCCAAGTGACCTCCCCGATGGTCACTTAGGCGCGGAAGTTCCTCCGACTGCTTATTCTTACGCCTAGGACATTTGTTCACTTGATGCTTGTCATCCCCACAGTAGAAGCAGAGACCATTCTTCCTGCGGAACTCTCGACGTTGTTGGGGGGACACGGAGGCCCCAAGTTGCATAGGTACCTCCGAGTCTTCCGTGGAAGAACGAAGCAACGGAACCTCGGGAGGCATCATGGGGGAATCATAGGAGGAAACACAAAAACTTTCAAGTCGTCGTTCCCTGAGACGTCGGTCAAGTCGTACCCCTAAAGCCATAACCTGATCTAGGGAGTCAGAAGAGGGATAGCTAACTAGCAGGTCTTTCAGGGCGTTCAACAGACCCAATCTAAACTGGCACCTTAAGGCAGTGTCATTCCACCGAGAAGCTACACACCACTTCCTAAAGTCAGAACAACACTCCTCAACAGGTCTCTTACCCTGACGTAAGGTCACCAGCTGACTCTCGGCAAAGGCAGTCTTGTCAGTCTCGTCATAAATGAGCCCGAGAGCAGAAAAGAAAAGATCAACGGAAGAACGTTCAGGGGCGTCAGGAGCCAAGGAGAAGGCCCATTCTTGGGGCCCGTCCTGGAGCCGGGACATAATTATACCCACCCGCTGGCTCTCAGAACCAGAGGAGTGGGGCTTTAAGTGAAAATAGAGCCTACAACTCTCCCGAAAGGAGAAAAAAGTCTTCTGGTCCCCTGAGAACCGGTCAGGCAACTTGAGGTGGGGTTCAAGAGGTGAGGTGAGGGGCACTACCAGAGTAGCATCAGGCTGGTTGTCCCTATGAGCCAGGGCCTGGATCTGTAGGGAGAGGCCCTGCATTTGCTGAGCCAGGGTCTCAAGGGGGTCCATAGTAGTGTCAGGGACCAGGGTAGACTAGGTATATGGGCTTGTGATTATGTAATGTCGGGGTAGGGAGACAGACAGGTGAGCCCTAATCTACCCGCCACTCAGTCCCTGCCTACTTGCAATGATCCGCCCTAGGCGACGGGGTACAACTGGGCGACGGTCCCTACACTCAATAGGTGCACGACAGACAAACAGACAAGGGTACAAAGAAGCCGGGGAAATGGGGAAGTTGCCCACGGGAACACCGTGAGCAACAAGCGAGGTGAACGAGCCGAGTCAAACCAGGAGATGAGCGAGGTACAAAAATGCAGAGCAGAAGAGTGGTCAGTAAAGCCAAGGTCAATAACAAGCAGAGGGTCAGTAGTTCAAGAAGCTGCAGCAGGGCCAGGAAACCAGCAGAGAAGAATCACAAGCAAAGGAGGATCTGGAAAGGCAGGTATAAATAGACAGAGGGCGGGAGCTAGCTCCGTCTGGCCAGGCTGTGATAGGCTCTCCCACTCCTAAGCCTGCCATCCTGGGTGGTGGAAGATGGAGTCAGTCTCACAGACATAGAAGCAGGTGCAGACTGATTACCTATGGGCGTTGACACAGAAGCTGTGTCTAGCAGATCCTTTACAAAATAAAGGAGAAAAAGCCCCCTAAAATTTGTAATGCAACTTCTTCAGAGTAGGGAAATACCCCATATGTGGTCATAAACTGCTGTTTGGATACACGGCAGGACTCAGAAGGGAAGGAGCACCATTTGGCATTTGGAGCGCAGATTTTTCTGGATTGATTCCTGGGCGCCATGTTGCATTTACATAGCACCTGAGGTACCAGTACAGTAAAAAACCCTGAAATGTGACTCCATTTTGGAAACTACACCCCTTGAGGAATTAATTTAGGGGTGTAGTGAGCATTTTGACCTCACAGGTTTTTTCTGAATTTATTAGAATTGGGATGTGAAAATAAAAAAAATTTCCCCGAAAAGATGTATGCATTTTCACAAGGACTATAGGAGAAAAGCACCTCTGCGTTTGTAAAGCATTTTCTCCCGACTAAGGCAATACCCCACACGTGGTCATAAACTGCTATTTTGACACACAGCAAGGCTCTAAAGGGAAGGAGCGCTATTTAGTATTTGGAGTAGAGATTTTACAAGATTCATTTTTTTTACACCATGTTGCATTGTGCTATGGTGCCAGTACAGTGGAAACCCCCGAAAAATGACCCCATTTTGGAAACTAGATTCCTCAAGGAATTCATTTAGAAGTGTAGTGAGCGCTTTGACCTGACAAGTGTTTTGCAAAAATTAGTGCACAGTGGATGTTGCAGATTGAAAATTGCCATTTTCCACAGATATGCCATTTCAGTGCCCAATGTGTTGTGCCCAGTTTGTACCACTGGAGAAACACACCCCATAAATTGTTAAGCGGGTTCTCCAGAATACAGTAATACCCCATATGTGGTCATAAATTGCAGTTTGGGAACACTGTCAGGCTGAAGGACCGCCATTTGGCTTTTGAAGCGCATATTTTGCTTGGTGTTTTACTGGCATTTCAACTTATAATGTGGGGGCATATGTAAGCTGTGCGTAGTACATCAGGGTATATGTAATCTGGGCGGAGCACATCAGGGTACATGTAAGCTGTGCAGAGTACATCAGGGTATATGTAAGCTGTGCGGAGTACATCTGGGTATATGTAATCTGGGCGGAGCACATCAGGGTACATGTAAGCTGTGCAGAGTACATCAGGGTATATGTAAGCTGTGCGGAGTACATCTGGGTATATGTAAGCTGTGCAGAGTACATCAGGGTATATGTAAGCTGTGCGTAGTACATCAGGGTATATGTAAACTGTGCGGAGTACATCAGGGTATATGTAAGCTGGGCAGAGAACATCAGGGTATATGTAAGCTGTGCGGAGTACATCGGGTATATGTAAGTTGGGCGGAGCACATCAGGGTATATGTAAGCTGTGCGGAGTACATCAGGGTATTTGTAAACTAGGCGGAGTACATCAGGGTATAATAGGATGATGTAATAATGGGGTGAATGAATAATAAAATTAATAATCCCATGGATTTGTGTTGTACTCTTTGAACCAATCCTTTATGCACAGGCCGGGTTTATTGGGTATTATACAAAATATCTGCGCTCCAGTATTGCCTAATCTTTGACTTCTTCACTAGCCCTATAAGCAGCACAAGGTCCTAAAGTTTCCTCATCTCCGCTACATCTACGGGGTCCACCTGTGGGGTCCAGCAAATGATGATGTGAGGTATTTAGTGAAAAACTACTGGACCTAAAAAATTAGTCTGGGCCATCATTTAGCATCATTTCGTATCATTGCATTTTGAGAGTCATAACGTGTTATTTTTCCGTTGACGGAGCTGTGTGAGGGCTCGTTTTTTGTGGAACAAGCTGTAAATTTTATTGGCTCCATTTTGGGGTACATGTGCTTTTTTATTTTTTTATCACTATTTATTCAATTTTTTGGGAGATGAGCGACTACACGACTAAACGATTACATTGACACCAAATTTATATCGTTTTTTTATGTTTCACTACTTTTCCACACTAAAAATACTCTTTTCTAAAAAAAAATCATGTTTTAGTGTCACCATTTTCTGACAGCCATAACTTTTTTATTTTTCAGTTGATATTGCTGTGGGAGGGCTTGTTTTATGTGTGCCAAACTGTAGTTTATATTGGTATCACATTTTTGTTAAATCTTTTTTGAGACAAGATGACCAAAAAATAAAATGCTGTCATTGTTTTTTATTTCGTTTTTTATGGTGTTCTCCGTGCGGTAAAAATAATGTGATATTTTTACAGTTCAGGCCGTTCCAAACGCGGCGATACCTATTGTGTGTAGTTTTTTTCATTTTTTTCTAATTATAAAGGACTTGATTATTGTTTTTATTAGTTAAAAATGTTTATTTATATTTATTTATTTATTTTTCTTTAATATTATTTTTTTTTTTTTCACACTTACCTGGGGACTTGAAGATCTGATCTTCTGATCCCCTGTACAATACACTGCACTACCTATGTAATGCAGTGTATTGTAACTGTCATTCTTCATCTGACAGTAAGGCTGGATTCACACGAGGTCATTACGTCCGTAATTGACGCTAGGAGTCCCTGCCTCCTGTGCCCGCTCCATCTACAGGGCGTGACTGTATGCCCTATTGCGGAAATACACTGTAAATCAGGACATACAGTCACGACCAATAGCGGGAATGGGTTAAAGAATATTGTTCTTGATATATGTTCAGGATCTGTCCTCTGTATGAACTTTCACTAGTGTCTTTTGAAGACAAGTGTGTTACTGGTCACACATGCTCAGTATCCAGTCCCACCACCCAGATCCTCTTGTAAACGGGCGGCTGAGTAATTTCTGCTATTGTGCAGGCCAGCATATAAGAATCGTCACAATAGCGCTTATTCTCATCAGAAATGGATACATTAGGTGGATGTTCTGAAAAAGATTTAAAAGAACAGCAGGAGACACCACAAGTATGTAACATCAATATCTAGACAGGATAATTTTTTATTGTAAAAATTGTTGTTTTTTTGTGACTTAACAGAGAAATTTAATATTTAGTCATGGGACAACACCTTTAACACTGTTGTTTTGTTATGTGATGGTTTTTGTGGATATTAGATTTAGTAGGGTTGATTCATAATACCCTGATTTAACAATGTCCGGAATATATGTCGTTAAAGTGAGCTTAATGAGATTACTATTCAGTTGCTGATGCATATTAAGAAGGATTTCCACCTAAAGCTCATAAATTGCTATATATTGGGAAATTAGAATTTAGAACGATGTGTTTCTTTTACTTACAGAAATATTGGAAATGTTCCTGTTTTGTTGTGATGTTACAAAAGGAAGTGCAGACATATTGGTTGTCACCTTTGAATTAGCTTCTATTTAAAATTGTCACTTTGTTATAGCTTGAAAATTCTAATTGAAAGGAGAGAATATGGCTACAGTTCCTGTTGTAGCTTTAGCAAAAATGACCACCCCAAAAGAACAGAAAAATGCCAATATCTCTGTAAGTAAAAGACACTTAATTACTGAACTTTGGCTATATCTCTGGGATAAATTATTATAAACAAAAGCATCTTGTGATGCCCTAAAAAAATTAAATTGGACCTGAAAATTGCAAGCTGTAAGGAGGGCTAAATATGTGCCCCCAACTACAGCCTATGTACTCTGAATGTATCCTTTGTGAATATAGTTACTTGTCACTTTAAAAGAGACTGTTGGGACGACTGTTGGGGACTGGTTGCCTGGTAGGCCTGAAAGCGTGGCCTAGTGACTGTAGTCCTAGGTATGTTTGAACTACTAAAATAGTCATTGGAGTAGGTAGCAATAGGTAACCCTTTAGAATTGGGTTGAGTCCTGAGGGGGAGACTTGGGTATAGTCTGAAGACTTCCAGGTATAAGTGACAGTCAGGTGTGTCTCGGGTAGAATATTGGGCGACGTGTCCTGGAGATAATAAATCCTTTCAATGAAGGCCAGTGCTATTGGAAAAAAAATGTGGAGACTGTGCGACTAGACGGTGCAAGAAGGAAGAGGCGGCCATTTGATAATTAGCCGGTAAAGCTGTGAAGGGAGCAGAAGGTTGTGTGAAGTAACACAGTCTGGGTGTGATCTCTGAAAGACAAGTAGACACCTACAACAATAAATAGTTCTGTTTTAAAAAGTATTTATCTGGTTAGATATTTTAGTGACATTTAATAAACTTTGCCAACTTTGAGTGATGTAACCAATAAGCTTAGTATACCTCATAAAGAGGAAGCAACTATATGCTTGTGTTCCACTGTAATAACAGTTGTGTTTAGTAAAGACAACCTGTTCAACATTCATTTGGTCTGCGATTGTGTTTAATTAAAGTGGATCCCCTAGGTTACTAAGACATAACACAAGGCATCACGTGTCTCAAAATTTTAACACTGGCAGCCTTGTGAGCCAGTGAAAAGCCCTGAAAAGAATCCCATGTAGGGCAGCAACTGCTGCTTACCTCTACCTCTCAGCTAAATAGACTTGAATTTCAGTCTACTATAAGACAACTTTTGTGTAAAGTGGGCAATAAAAACTGATTTAAAAAAACCTGTCTGTATATGTTTAAATTACGTACAAAACGTGGTAAAGCGGGTGATCAGATGATTGCCATCTGCCTTCAGATACTGTGGACGACCAACTATTATCACCAGGGCTGGCCATACATTTCAAATATAGTATTACATGCTGGCCATTCAAATGAATGGTCAACTGTGTAATACATGCACGGGCCGGGTCCGCCAGAGTAAGAACCGCTCTTTGTTAGCAGCTCTTCACTCTGACAGAGGGGGAACCCAAGCCAGGGACTCCTCTCTATGATTTCAATACACGCTAATATGTTAAATGTATTCATTAGACTACCCCTTTCATTTCTAAATGACATTGTTAAACAACAGAATTTCCAATTGTTTGTAAATATATATATATTAATACTTTATAGCTCACAGTGATTTGTAAAAAAAAAGATTTGTAGTCCTTAATGCTTCCTAATCTGCCGGGTTTCTTTTGGCATAACACTTCTCTCAACATTTCAAATAGCTAATAAGGTTTAATTTTACAATAACATTTTTTCATCTGCTAAATATTCTCAGATCACTGTATATCTCACAATCACATTACTTCTATAGTACTATTTTACATGAATATTTTATTAATTTCGAAATTCTTTTTGTCTGTTTTATAATCCTCTTACCTCCCCCACAGCTCTTTTACCGTTTTATTCATGTATAATAATCCTTTTACAATGAAACATCTTCATATGGAATATGTAAAGGTTCCCAACATCAACATTTTGTAGGCCATCTCATGCTGTTGTGAACATTCTTATGATCTTATGGAGACACAATAAAGCCAGCTGTCATTAGTTACTATTATCAGTAACATCATTGCATTGCATGATTGTTTCATGTCCTCACGTTCAACCTTTAAAAGACTTTTAAATGGTAGCTCCAACCAAAGCAGAAAATTTGCATATAGTTACTTCCCACCTCTCCCAGTTCTCTCCTTTATTATCAACTGTAATTTCATCCAAGCAGTGAGAGGTAGCAAAGCTTTCCATATGGACCAGAAGTGTTCCATGCCACATGTCAAACATACAAAAAATATGGTGAAATCCTGTTCCATGTAAAACCCCCTCAAAAAACAAGGGGGCACTCCCTCCGTTTGGAGAAAAAAAGGTTCAACCTGCAGAGGTGACAAGCCTTCTTTATTGTGAGAACTGTGAATCTATAGACTAGTCTACCGCAGGAGCTGGTCACAGCAGGGACAGTAGATGGCTTTAAAAAAGGTTTAGATAATTTCCTAGAACAAAAAAATATTAGCTCCTATGTGTAGAAATTTTTCCCTTCCCTTTTCCCATCCCTTGGTTCTAACTACCTAACTATGTCTGGTAAAAATGGAAGGTCATGGGTGTCACGACGTGGGGTGTGGACCCACTGGGCCGTAGCGGGATAGCAGTTGGCCAAACAGGTACAATGCAATGTCTATAGTCCAGAAAGGGTACCTGAGGCAATGTATACAGTAGTGGTGGATTCAGGCTAAGATGAGGCTCCCACAGTAGACAGACACCCGGCGGGGTGTGACACAATAGATGCAGCGGAAGACACAATACGACTCCAACTCCTGACGGCACAGAAGCACGGTAGCACGGGATACAGGGTACAGGCAACAGGAACAGGTAACACTGGGAACTGGAAAACATTAGGAGACTGTAATGACGGGGGTGGGGAGACAGACAAGTGAGCCCTAATCTACCCACCACTGAGTCCCTGCCTACTTGCAACGACCCGCCCTAGGCGACGGGGTACAACTGGGCGACGGTCCCTACGCTCAATAAGTGCACGACAGACAAACAGACAAGGGTACACAGAGCTAGGGGGAGAAAGGGGCAGTTGCCCACGGCAACACCGTGAGCAACAAGAGAAGTAAACAAGCTGAGTCAAACCAGGAGTGTACGAGGTACCAAACGCAGAGCAGGAGAGTAGTCAGCAAGCCGGGGTCAATATGAAGCAAGGACAATGGTACAAGAAGCTGCAGCAGGGTCAGGAAACCAAACGAGAAGAATCACAAGCAAAGGAGGAACAGGAAAGGCAGGTATAAATAGACAGAGGGCGGGAGCTAGCTCCGTCTGGCCAGGCTGTGATAGGTTCTCCCACTCCTAAGCCTGCCACCCTGAGTGGTGGAAGATGGAGTCAGTCTCACAGACATAGAAGCAGGTGCAGACTGATTATCTATGGGCGTTAACCCCCGAAGCTGTGCCTGGCAGATCCTTTACAGAGACCATTTGCAATGACAAACTTTAGGTAACACAACAACGCTCAGGCAAGGATCAAGAGGGAAGAGGCCCTTTTATAGTCCAGCAGCATTCTGGGCTAATTGCAGATATTCTGCAACTGTGCGCACACCAGGAAGAGAGTGTAGGCGTCTCTCAGGAGGGAGGTGCCGCCGGGAACTCACTCGTCCATGGCCGTAGCCATCAGAGGGTAAGTCCGGACAACGGTCTGTGGCTATAGATGTTACAGTATCCCCCCACTTATGCCCCCTCTTCTGGGGGCCAGAGCGGGAGAGAAACTTCTTCATGAGGACAGAAGCATCAATGTTCTCCTCTGGCTCCCAAGACCTCTCCTCTGGACCAAATCCCCTCCAATCCACCAAATAAAACATCCTTCCTCCTACTTTCTTGGGGACCAGGATCTCCCTCACCTCGAAAGTACCTGACGCTCTGCCAGGAGCCATTGCGGAACTAGGAGTCCTAGAGTAGTGGTTCAGGACCACAGGCTTCAGCAAGGAGACATGGAAGGAGTTTGGGATCTTGAGGGTAGGAGGTAGCCGAAGCTTGTAAGAGACAGTATTAATTTGCAGAAGAATCTCGAAGGGTCCGATGAACCTACCTGGGGGCAAACTTGCAAGATGGCACCCTCAGCCGGATATTCCTGGAAGACAGCCAGACCTTAGTACCTGGAAGAAACTGGGAGGTTCTGGTCTTCTGGTGTCTGCCTTTTTCTTCATGTGGTCAACTGCCAGCAGAATAGAAGATCGGGTCTACTGCCATATCTGCAGAAATTCCCTGAATGTAGAGTCAGCTGCAGGCACCAGGGACATAGTGGAGACAGGAAGAGGTATTCGTGGATGTTGGCCGTAGACAATGAAGAATGGGCTGGAGGTGGTGGACTCACTAGTATAGTTGTTATAAGAGAACTTAGCCCAAGGAAGCAGCTGCACCCAGTCATCATGCTGCCTGGAGATAAAGTGCCGCAGATAGTTCTCCATAATCCGATTAACCCTCTCAACTTGACCAATGGACTGGGGATGGTAGGCCGAGGAGAAGTCCAACTTTACACCGAGGAGACCGCAGAGTGCTCTCCAGAACTTTGAGGTGAACTGGACCCCTCGATCCGAGACAATATGCAGAGGCAAGCCATGCAGACGGAAGTTGTGTTGGACGATGAGATCGGCCAGTCGGAAAGCAGAAGGTAGACCAGTCAGTGGAACAAAATGAGCCATCTTGGAAAATCGATCCACCACCAACCAGACCACACTGCAATCAGCAGAGGGAGGCAGATCTGTGACAAAGTCTATTGCAATATGTCGCCAGGGGGCATCAGGCACAGGCAGTGGTTGGAGCAGACCAGCTGGTCTGGAGTGGGCAACATTATTTGCTGCGCACACCGTACAGGAGGAGACAAAGTCTGTGACGTCTTTTGGCAGCGTGGGCCACCAGAACTGACAGGCAATTAGGTCTCGGGTCTTACGGGCACCCACGTGACCTGCCAGCTTGGAACTGTGTCCCCAGCGAAGGATTCTTCCTCTGTCTGCCAGACGTACAAAGGAAGGAATAGCTCTAACATGCAGAGGGTTGACAGAGAAGATGCAGGAAGGGTCAATGATATTCTGTGGGGACTCCACAGTGTCCTCTGTATCAAACGACCTAGACAAGGCATCGGCCCTCACATTCTTGTCGGCAGGTCGGTAGTGGAGCTCAAACGTGAACCGAGCGAAGAACAGCGACCACCTGGCTTGACGAGGATTCAGCCATTGAGCCGTCTCAAGATAGGTGAGGTTCTTGTGGTCCGTGAAGACCAGGATTGGATGAGCTGCACCTTCTAGTAGGTGTCTCTACTCCTGCGGAGCCAGCTTGATGGCTAGTAACTCCCGATCCTCAATCGAGTAGTTGCGCTCTGCGGGAGAAAAAATCTTAGAGTAGTAGCCACATACCACAGTCTTGCCTTTGGAACCTCTAACCAAAACTGTAGGGACGCATCAGAATGATGAAGAATTGAGGCTGACGTGAAGGCCTTCTTTAAGCTCTTGAACGCGGCCTCTGCTTCTGGAGACCACACCTTGGCATTCATGCCCTTTTTGGTGAGGGTAGAGATGGGAGCTGTCAAAGAGGAGAAGTTGGGAATTAACAGCCGGTACAAGTTAGTGAATCCCAGGAAGCGGTGTATGGCCCTTAAGCCTTGAGGGCGTGGCCATTCCAGGACAGCCTTTACCTTCTCAGGATCCATTTTGAGGCCCTGATCAGAGATAATATAGCCCAGGAAGGGTAGAGACTATCTTTCGAACACGCACTTCTCTAGCTTGGCATATAGGTGATTCTCCCTTAATCGAAGCAAAACCTGGCGGACATGTCATTGATGAGTTACTGGATCTGTAGAAAAAAATCAAAATGTCATCGAGATACACCACAACACAGACATAGAGGAGATCACAGAAAATGTAATTGACGAATTCCTGAAAAACTGCGGTGGCGTCACACAGGCCGAAGGGCATAACCAGGTATTCGTAGTGCCCATCACGTGTATTAAATGCAGTCTTCCACTTGTCACCGAGACGAATCCGGATTATATTGTAGGACCATCGCAGGTCTAGTTTAGAGAAAAAATTTGCCCCCCGTATGCGATCAAACAGTTCAGAGATTAAAGGCAATGGGTATCTGTTCTTTACCATGATCTGGTTGAGACCCAGGTAGTCAATGCAGGGTCGGAGGGATCCGTCTTTTTTCTTGACAAAGAAAAACCCGGCTCCGGCCGTGAATGAGGATTTACGTGTGAAGCCCCTCTCTAGATTCTCCTTAATATAGGCAGACATTGACTGGGTTTCAGGTAAGGAGAGAGGGTATACTCTACCGCGAGGAGGAGACAATTCAGGAACCAAGTCAATAGGACAATCATATGCTCGAAGTGGTGGCAACATCGATGTGGTAACAAGGGGGCAACCCTGCCAATGACTGATGCGGAGGAGACTGAGGCGGATGGATATGCCCCAGACAACGGTTGAGACACTTGGGGCCCCACTGGAGAACCTCTCTGGAGTTCCAATCCAGGACTGGGGCGTGTAGACGGAGCCAAGGCAAACCCAGAAGCACGGGGTTGACGGCCTTGGGCAGGACAAATAGGGAGATGAGCTCAGAGTGAAGAAATCCCACTTGAAGCCTCAGCGGCTTGGTCACAGACAATATTGGGTCGGGCAGCGGTAGTCCATCTACCGAGGCAACAATCAACGACTTCTCCAGAAGCGTAGTGGGCAAGTGAAGAAGATCCACAAGGTCTTGGCGTATGAAATTGTCTGCAGAGCCAGAGTCCAGGTAGGCAGAGACCGGATGGGGCCTCTCACCAGCGACAATGGTCACAGGGATGAACAGCTTGGAGGAGAGTTCTCTAACAAATGCTGTGTCGCCCAGGGTTGTCTCTCCAACCAATCCTAGGTGTTGGAGTTTTTTGGCTTCTGGGGACACAGATGCACGACATGGCCAGCGAGGCCGCAATATAGACAGAGTCCAGAAGTGCGCCTGCGCTGTTTCTCCTGGACAGACAGTTTAAGCTGATCCACTTGCATCGGGACTTCGGGTGGAGCAGTAGATAAGGACAAGAGGGGTTGCTGGAAGTTGGGGGCCAGTCTAGGTAGCCTTCTCTCTTGTCGAACCTCTTGGGATCTTTCTCTGAGCCTCATGTCCACTCGAGTGGCAAGTAAAATTAGGTCGTGCAAGGTAGGTGGTAGATCCCGAGCAGCAAGTTCGTCTTTGATCTCGGATGATAGGCCATGCCAGAAGGAAGCTACTAACACCTCGTTGTTCCAGGACAGCTCTCCTGTCAGGGTCCGGAACTGGATGGTGTACTTGCCCACGGAGGCGTCCTCCTGGCAAAGGTTCAACATAGCAGTAGCTGCCGGCGAGACTCATCCAGGCTCCTCGAACATAATGCGGAATAACCGCATGAACCCCTGGAAGTCTCGGGTCCCTGTCGTTCCCAGATTGGGATCGCCTACGCCAGGGCCTTGCTGGCAAGTAAAGAAATAATGAAGGCGATCCTGGCTCTGTCTGAAAGAAATGCTCTGGTGTGCAGGGTAAAGTGGATACGACACTGGTTAAGAAATCCCCTCCATGCGCTTGTGTCTCCATGGAAACTAGGTGGCAGCGAGAACCGAAGATCAGAACCGGAGCTGCCAGGAGGTGTAGCAGGAGGATCAGTCGGAGAGGCTGGAACAGAAGTAGAGAAGGAAGCAGCTAGCGCCCCTAGCTGCTGTGCCATGGAGTCTACTGCCATAAAAATTTGATCCTGTCATGCTCGCAGTTCCTGCAGGTCCGCCTGCATGGCTTGGGAGGGTGACAGGCCCTTGAATTGACCAGCGGGGTCCATGGCCTGAGCTTACTGTCAAGACGCGGGGTGTGGACCCACTCGGCCGTACCACGTAGCGGGATAGCAGCTGGCCAAACAGGTACAATGCAATGTCTATAGTTCAGAAAGGGTACCTGAGGTAATGTAGATAGTACCGGTGGATTCAGGCTAAGATGAGGCTCCGACAGTAGATAGACACCCGGCGGGGTGTGACACAATAGATGCAGCGGAAGACAGAACACGACTCCAATTCTTGATGGCACAGAGGCACGGATACAGGGTACAGGCAGCAGGAACGGGTAACACTGGGAACTGGAAAACACTAGGGGACCATTTGACAAACTTTACGTAACACAACAACGCTCAGGCAAGGATAAAGAGGGCAGAGCCACTTTTATAGTCCAGCTGTAAGGATCTGCCAGACACAGCTTCTGTGTCGACGCCCGTGGTTAATCAGTCTGCACCTGCTCCTAGGTCTGATAGAGTGACTCGATCTGCTACCACTCAGGCTTAGGAGTGGGAGAACCTATCACAGCCTGGCCAGACGGTTCTAGCTCCCGCCCTCGGTCTATTTATACCTTCATTTCCTGCTTGTCTTTGCCTGTGATTCTATCTTGTTTCCTGGCTCTGCTGCTCCAGCTATTACTATTGACCTCTGCTTCATTTTGACCCTGGCCTTACTGACTACGCTCCTGCTCTGCGTTTGCTACCTCGTACACTCCTGGTTTGACTCGGCTCGTTCACTACTCTTGTTGCTCACGGTGTTGCCGTGGGCAGCTGCCCCATTTCCCTTAGCTTCTGTGTACCCTTGTCTGTTTGTCTGTGGTGCACATAGTGAGCGCAGGGATCGTCGCCCAGTTGTACGCCGTCGCCTAGGACGGGCCGTGCAAGTAGGCAGGGACTGAGTGGCGGGTAGATTAGGGCTCACCTGTCTTTCTCCCTACCCCGACATTACACCAGCAGCATTCTGGGCTAATTGCAGATATTCTGCAACTGTGCCCTTCAAGGCCGTGCACGCGCGGGTGCGTGCGCCCTGTGGGAGACAGTGTCCGGACCACGAAGTGAGTGCCGGCGTCTCTCAGGAGGGAGATGCCACCGGGAACTCACTCATCCATGGCTGCGGCCCGCGGTCCGCGGCCATAGACGTTACAATGGGTCTCTACTAGATGCTACAGTAAACAGGGAAGTAAAGTATGCCACCAGAATGGCAGCTATACACACCAACAGACTATGGGAATCTGCAAACTCCTCACAGAAACTTTCAGATAAAGGTCCAGCATGAACTTGAGTCATCCCATAAAGACCTGAAAGATGGATGTGAAGCAACAGGAATAAGCAGCACAATTAAAACTAAGTGCAGAATTGCATATAGTTAAAGAGGCTCGGCCACCACATTATAAGTGGCCTATCTTCTACATAATGGGATCGGCGCGGTAATGTAGATTACAGCAGTGTTTTTTATTTAGAAAAACGATCATTTTTCTTTTCAACAAGTTTTATTGAGTTTTTACAACAAAGTAAGGAAATATATTGCATGAACACAAAAAAAAAGGGGGGGGAGATACACAATATATAATATATCGCAACTGATACAGCAATGCACTAGACAGTATGTCAAACAGTCAGGGCGGTAATGATAAGAGCATGTAAAAAGAGGAAACAAAATTGAGAAGTGGAAAGAGGGAATGGAGAGAGGGGAACAGAAAGACAGGGAAAGGTAAAGGTGTGGTCGGCCAGAGATCTAGAGAAAAATTATTAGCAAATTGTCAAAAGGCGGTGATCATGGCACCAGGTATGTGAGAGTAGGCGTAATTGATACAGGGCAGCCAAAGCAACTCGAATCTGGCAATCCTATCCAATAAAATACTTGTGAGTTTTTCGTTTACAAATATTTGGTCCATTCTGGTTTTGACACCTGCAAAAATTACAGACTGCTTTTTCCAGGAGTGGGCAATAGTCATTTTGGCAGCCAATAGGATGTAAGAGAACAATTGAAATTGTGCATGCGTTAGTTCAGAGGGTTTGAGGTGTAGGAGAGCTAACTTAGGGTCTTTATGTAAAATTATACCAAACAGACTCTGAGCGAGACCAAAGACTCTGCTCCAGAATCTAACGAGTTTAGGACAGGACCACCATATGTGGAGCATGTCACCAGGCGCGGGGCATCCCCTAAAGCATGAAGCAGGGTAAGAGGGAAATGCATGTGCAATTCGGCTGGGGACCAAGTACCACCGCATCATGACTTTATATGCAGATTCTAAGATATTCGTATTGATAGAGCAATGTGAAACTGTGCTCCAGATACTACGCCACTCAGCCAGTTCCAGCGTCATCCCCAAGTCCCGGTGCCATCGGTCCACATATGTATGAGGGGTAGGGGATGGATTGTTGAGGAGCCATTTGTATAAGAGGGATATAATCCCTCTCGAGGTTGGGCAGGTGCTGCAGATTCTCTCGAACTGTGAGCAAGAGTCAGATATATCCCTGTTGTTAAGAAGAGAAGTAATCCAGTTTTTAAGTTGTAGATATCTGAATATCTCGCCACTGGGGATCTGCTTAGAGGTCTGGAGTTCACAGAACAAGAGAATCCGAGAGTGGGTGGGCGTGAGGAGTTGGTGAACTCTAAGTATGTCATTCGACCACCACCATTTAAAGGCATAATAGTTGTCTGCGCCAGGAGAGAACAAAGGGTTGTGCCATATAGAAATAAGGGGAAGATGTGGAGAAATCAATCTACTGGAATATTTGATAGAGTCCCAGACCGTTAAAATGTGTGTAAGAGAAGGGGAGAGATGGGTAGGACGTAAGGATGGGGGCATCCAGGGCAGAGATTGTATCGGGGTGGGCGACACCTCCGGAACATCCAGGTACACCCATAGGGGCATATTTACCGAAACGTGTAATTTAGGCAAGGATGCTATCATGGCTGCTTGATAATATTTAGAGATATTAGGAACACCCAATCCCCCGTCTGTTTTCAGCGAGCAGAGAGTGGACCTGGATATTCTAGGACGCGCGCCACGCCAGATAAACGAGGATATACGGTTCTGAAGGAGACGTAACATGTGCGGTGGGACTTTTATCGGCAGGGTTTGAAATAGGTAAAGAAGCCTGGGAAGGATGGTCATTTTAACCGCAGAAATCCGTCCAACCCAAGAGAGATAAGTGTGTTGCCATGATGGAAAAACGATCATTTTTGACGGAGTCATGACCTATTTTAGCTTTATGCTAATGAATTTCTTAATAGACAACTGGGTGTGTTTTACTTTTTGACCAATCAGCGTCATACACTTCTCTCCATTCATGTATTCAGCACATAGTGATCCTGCGTTGTTCACTATGTGCAGTCACATACACACACATTACTAAAGTGTCTTGAGAGTGAATACGAATAGAGAAGCAAAAAGCACGGCGCCACATGGTGCAGGTCAATAGGATAGCGGGAGAGTCATAAACATGATCAGTTATGCTCACCTGGTAAGTTTATGGTAAAAGCAGAGAATAATCGGTCCACTTCGTGCTGCTGCCAGGATCCAAAGCCGGAAAACCAGACCGGTTACCGCTGATAAAACATATGGACAAAAGAAGGCAAAAGGGAGGATCCTATAGGGCGCTGCTGCGTGGTTGTTTTAAAGGTGGTCAAGGATGATAGATATGAATGTAAGTAGATATTTATTAAATCATACAGGCTACGCGTTTCGACACTGTACCAGTGTCTTCATCAGGCCATGATGAAGACACTGGTACAGTGTCGAAACGCGTAGCCTGTATGATTTAATAAATATCTACTTACATTCGTATCTATCATCCTTGACCACCTTTAAAACAACCACGCAGCAGCGCCCTATAGGATCCTCCCTTTTGCCTTCTTTTGTCCATATGTTGAGAGTGAATAGACATCACCACCAGCCAGGACGTGATGTCTATTCAGAATCCTGACACTTCGGTAACGTTTGAGTGTGACACAGCACAGCAAGCGTAATCTCGCTGTAAACTGTCATTTACAGCGTAATCTCGCGAGATTACACTTGCAGTGCTGTAAATCGCACACAAACGTTACCGAAGTGTCAGGATTCTGAATAGACATCGCGTCCTAGTTGGTAGTGATGTCTATTCACTCTCAAGACACTTCAGTAACGTTAATGTGTGAGTATGTGACTGCACATAGTGATCTAGTAAGAATAAATGAATGGCGAGAAGTGTATGACGCTGATTGGTCAGCGTCATACACTCCTCTTTACAACGCCCACTTGGTCAAAAAGTAAAACACACCCAGTTGTCCATTAAGAAAGTCATTAGAATAAAGATAAAATAGGTCATAACTCCGTCAAAAATGATTGTTTTTCTAAATAAAAAACACTGCTGTAATCTACATTACAGCTTCGATCACATTATGTAGAAGATAGGCCACTTATAATGTGGTGACAGAGCCTCTTTAACTGTAACGAAATACCAAATACATAAATAAATACTTTAATATAACATGCTGTATGTTCAAGCCAATGACATGACTTTGCATTCTTTGTCATGTCTAGTCACCCACTGGGACACTATTGTATAATATGCATTCTGGATCAATTATGACTGCGTATACAAGCATCAAAATTAAATAATTTCAAAAAATAAGAAAATATCCTTTATTTATGTATTACAATATGCAGATGTACCAAATGCTCAGTAGACCCATGCTTCTTGTAATAATATTACTGAGATTGAATCTCTATTCTGGGAGCCTATTTGTCACGACAGGGGTGTGACCCCACTGGGCCGTACCGCCGTAGCGGTATAGCAGCTGGCCAAACAGGGTACAAAGTCAATGTCTATAGTTCAGATAAGGTACCTGTGGCAATTCAGACAGTAGTGATGGTTTAGGCTTATAGCTGAGCACCAGCCCTCAATGCCAAAATATTCCAAGAAATCAGAGAACTCCTTTAGTCTTGCTTGAAGAGATGTTTTACTGGTCGGAGCAAGTGGGTCTACCGGGTCTGGTTGAGCATACCACTGAATACTGCTAGATAGCACTTAGAAGTATGAAAATAAGTCAGAGATTTCATATTATCGTACTGCCATAAAAACTCTGACTAATATTAACCCCTTGAGTACCCAGCTCATTTTGGCCTTGAGGACCAGACCCATTTTTTCAACTCTGACATGTGTCACTTTATGTGGTAATAACTCTGGAATGCTTTTACCTATCCAATTGATTCTGAGAATGTTTTCTCGTGACATATTGTACTTTATGTTAGTGAAAAAATTTGGTCGATAAATTCATTGCTTATTTGTGAAAAACACGAAAATTTAGAGATAATTTGAAGAAATTATGATTTTTCCAATTTTAAATGTATCTGCTTGTAACAGATAGTAATACCACACAAAATAGTTACTAATTAACATTTCCCATATGTCTACTTTATGTTTGCATCGTTTTTTGAACATCCTTTTATTTTTCTAGGACGTTACAAGGCTTAGAACTTTAGCAGCAATTTCTCATATTTTTTAGAAAATTTTAAAAAGATATTTTTTTCAGAGACGAGTTCAGTTCTGAAGTGGTTTTGAGTGCCCTATATATTAGAAACCCCCATAAAACACCCCATTTTGAAAACTGCACCCCTCAAAGTATCCAAAACACCATTTGGAAAGTGTTTCAACCCTTTAGGCGTTTTACAGGAATTGAAGGAAAGTAGAGCTGAAATTTTCAAATTTCATTTTTTTTTACAAAATTCATATGTAATAAATTTTTTTCTGTACCACAGACGGTTTTACCTGAGAAACGCATCTCAATTTTTATTGCCCAGGTTCTGCAGTTTTTAGAAATATCCCACATGTGGCCCTAGTGTGCTAATGGACTGAAACACAGGCCTCAGAAGCAAAGGAGCACCTCGTGGATTTTGGGGCCTCCTTTATTCAGAATATATTTTAGGCACCATGTCAGGTTTGAAGAGGTCTTGTGGTGCCAAAACAGTGGAAACCCCCAAAATTGACCCCCATTTTTTAAACTACACCCCTCAGGGAATTTATCCAGGGGTATAGTTAGCATTTTGACCCCACAGGTATTTTGCTATATTTATTGGAGTTAGTCTGTGAAAATGAAAATCTACTTTTTTTCTGGAAAAACGTAAATATTTCTAATTTTTGCAAGATATAAAGGAGAAAAAGCACCCCAACATTTGTAAAGCAATTTCTCCCGATTACGAAAATACCCCATATGTGGTAATAAACTGCTGTTTGGACCCACAGCAGGGCTCAGAATGTAAGGAGCGCCATTTGGATTTTGGAGCTTTGATTTTACTGGAATGGTTTTCGGTGCCGTGTCACGTTTGCAACGCCCTGGAGGGACCTAAACAGTGGAATCCCCCCAAAAGTGACCCCATTTTGGAAACTATACCCCTCAAGGAATTTTTCTAGTGGTATAGTTAGCATTTTGACCCCAAAGGTTTTTTGCAGAATTTATCGGAATTTGTCTGTGAAGATGAAAAGAGACTTTTTTTTGGGAAAAAAACATAATTTTCTAATTTTTATAAGGAATAAAGGAGAAAAAGCCCTCAACATTTGTAAAGCAATTTCTCCTGATTACGGTAATACCCCATATGTGGTAATAAACTGCTGTTTGGACCCACGGCAGGGCTCAGAAGGGACGGAGCATCATTTGGATTTTGCAGCTCAGATTTTGCTGAATTGGTTTCTGGGGGCCATGTCGCATTTGCAGAGTCCCTGAAGTACCAGTACAGTAGAAATTCCCCAGGTGTGATCCCAATTTGGAGACTATACCCCTGAAAGAATTAAATTAGAGGTGTAGTGAGCATTTTGAGCCCTCAGGTGTTTTATAGATTTTATTAGAATTGGTCCGTGAAAATGAAAAAAACATTTTTTCCCAATAACCTGTAGATTTAGCTGATAATTTTTCATTTCCACAAGGAATACAGGAGAAAAGACACCCCAAAATGTGTTACACAATTTCTCCTGAGTAGGGAAATATCCCATATGTGGTTGTAAACTGCTATTTGGACATACGGCAAGGGTCTAAACGGAAAAAGTGCAATTTCGTTTTTGGAGTGGAGATTTTACAAAATATGTTTTTGACGCTATGTTGCATTGCGTTGAGGTACTAGTACAGTGAAAACTCCCGAGAAGTGACCCCATTCAGGAAACTACACCCCTCAAGGAATTCATCTAGAAGTGCAGTGAGCATTTTGACCCTCAAAGGTTTTGCAGAAATTAGTGCAGAGTGGATGTTGCAGATTGAAAATTGCAATTTTTCACATATATGCCATTTCAGTGCCCAATGTGTTGGGCCCAGCTTGTACCACTGGAGACATACGCCCCATAAATTGTTAAGCGGTTCTCCAGAGTACGGTAATACCCCATATGTGGTCATAAACTGCTGTTTGGGCACACTGCCAGGCCCAGAAGGAGTGCCATTTGGCTTTTGGAGCGCAGATTTTGCTTGGTAGTAGTATTGTTTAGTGTTTTACTGGTGTTTCAGTTTATAATGTGGGGGCATATGTAAGCTGGGCGGAGTGCATCAGGGTATATGTTAGCTGGGTGGAGTGTATCAGGGTATATGTAAGCTGTGCGGAGTACATCAGGGTATATGTAAGCTGGGCAGAGGACATCAGGGTATATGTAAGCTGTGCGGAGTACATCAGGGTATATGTAAGCTGTGCGGAGTACATCAGGGTATATGTAAGCTGGGCGGAGTACATCAGGGTATATGTAAGCTGGGTGGACTACATCAGGGTATATGTAAGCTAGGCGGAGTACATCAGGGTATATGTAAGCTAGGTGGAGTACATCAGGGTATATGTAAGCTATGTGGAGTACATCAGGGTATATATAAGCTGGGCGGAGTGCAACAGGTCATAATAGGATGATGTAATAATGGGGAGAATGAATAATAAAATTAATTATCCATGGATAGTGACGTACGCTTTGAACCACTCCTTTATGCACAGGCTGGATTATTGGGTGCAGGAGTCGCACTTCTAAAGGGTGTCCGTGGTGTTGTACAAAACATCCGCACTCCAGTATTGCCTAATCTTTGACTTCTTCACTAGCCCCATATGTAGCACAGACCCCAAAATGTCATCATTTTCGCTGCATATACAGGGTCTACCAGTGGGGGCTGCAAATGATGACGTGGGGTTTCAGGTGAAGAACTGCTACACATATAAATTAGTCTGGGCCGTCGTTTTGCATTATTGCGTTCCAAGAGTCATAAGTTTTTATTTTTCCGTTGACGAGCTATGTGAGTGCTTGATTTTCATGGGATGAGCTGTCGTTTTTATTAGTATCATTTTGGGGTACATGCGATAATTTGATCAGTTTTTATTCCATTTTTTCTGAGGTGAGGAGACCAAAAAACAGAAATTCTTTCACTGTTTTTTTTTATAATTTTCAACGGCATTCTCTGTGCAGTATAAACAACATGTTTACTTTATTCTGCGGTTCGATACGATTATGGCAATACCAAGTTTATATCGTTTTTATATGTTTTACTACTTTTACAAAATAAAAACACTTTTTTCTAAATAAAATGTTTTAGTGTCACCATGTCCTGAGAGCCATAACTTTTTTATTTTTTTGTTGACAGAGCTTTGTAAGGGCTTGTTTTTTGCGTGACACACTGTAGTTTTTATTGGTACCATGTTTGGCTACGCGCGACTTTTTGATCACTCTTTATTCCATTTTTTTGGAAACAACGTGACCAAAAAAGGAAATTCTGCCATTGTTTTTTATTGTATTTTTTTTCTGGTGTTCACCGTGCGGGATAAATAATATGATATTTTTTTAGGTCAGGCCGATACGAACGCGGCGATATCTATTATGTCTAGTTTTTGTCTTTTTTTTTTCTAATTATAAAGGGCTTATAAAGGGCTTGATCAGGGAAACAAGGCGATTATTGTTTTTATTACGTAAAACTTTTATTTATTTATCTAAAACTTTTTTTTTACTTTTTTTCACTTTTTATTTTACACATACTAGGGGACTGGAGGATTTGATCTTCTGATCCCCTGTACAATACACTGCACTACTTCTGTATATACTTGTGTAGTGCAGTGTATTGTAACTGTCACTTTACAACTGACAGTTGAGCCTATTACATCCTGCCTTGGGCAGGACCTAATAGGCTCCCGTACCTGGCAACCAGGAAGCCGTTGCTAGGCTTCCTGGTTGCCATTGCAACCATCAGAACCCCGCGATGTATCAATCACTTAAATGCCGCTGTCGCTATTGACAGCGGCATTTAAGGGGTTAAACTACAGCGATCGGAGAGGACAGTGATCGCTGTAGTTGCAGTGGGATGTCGGCTGTATATTACAGCCGACACCAGATGAAGATGGAGCGAGCACAGATCCTGTGCCCGCTTCATCCTCAGGGCGTTACTATACGCCCATTTTCGGGAAGGGGTTAATAAAAATAGTGTTTTGTTTTTTTACACAGCTTTCTATGATCTCCTCACGGATCACACAGAAATGAGGAGATCAGAGAAAGTGACAGGAGCTTTCTCCTGCAGACGACGTCACAGATGGCTGTGATTGGTCAGTCTTCAGAGACTGACCAATCACAGCAATCGCCGGCATGGGGGACTGCTAATTGGTCCCCAGGCCGGTAACAGAGATGTTTAGCTGTCAATGACAGCTGCCGCCGCTGTTATATCACTATGTGATTTCACATAGTGACAGTTTATTCCTTCTCCGCAATAGTACGGCAAAGGTCCGCTGCAATGAGCAGAATGCAACGTACTATTGCGGAGAAGGTACGCAAGCGGTTAAAAAACAAAAACATTGACACTACACCAATAGTACAAAATTTGCAGATTTGATTTGAACGCCATTGTCATTTCCGTAATTTCAACACAAATATTAAATTAAATATTAGTAGTTGAATGGAAGCAGTGTAGCGATGGCGGTCGCCTTTCGCCGCTATCCGGCTTCCTCTAGTGGCCGCCAGCATCTGTTACCTTCTTGCCGGCATCCTGCTCCTCCCTGGGGACGCTGGCATATACTGCTCTCCTCTGTGCCTTGCTCCCATAGGGTGCGCGTGCGCCATGGTGACCTCTTAAAGATCCAGCGCGCTCACCACTACATTCTTCCCCAGCCTATCAATGTTATCCCTGCCCTACTTAAGTCTGTCCTGCCCTCCTTCCTGTGCCTAAGCGTTGTTATTGTCTTCCCATGTTCGTTTAAGAAAATGGTTCCTTAGTTGTATCCCGTTCCCAGTGTTCCCGTATCCTGTTTCCTGTATCCTGTATCCAGCAACTGTGTTTGTTCGTGAGCAAAATCTAGTGTTGGAGTCGCCAAGTGTCATCTGCCACGCCAAGCATCATCTGCCGCGCCAAGCGTCATCTGTTGCGCCAAGTGTCATCCGCCACGCCAATTATCATCTGTGCTATGTATCATCTGTGCCAAAGCGTCTGCTATGACTCGTGTCTGTCAGAACTCCCATACAGGTACTCTTGTGCTAAAGACTTTTCATTGACTTATTTTTTGTCAGCTGCTACTCTGCTACGGCAGAGAGGCCTGGAGGGTTGTCTCTCCAACCAACCCTAGGTGCTGGAGTTTCCCGGCTTCTGTGGACATTGACACACAAAATGGCCTTTGTGGCCACAATATTGACACAGACCTGATAAGCGTCTGTTCTGTTTCTCCTGATCAGACAATTTGAGTCTATCAACCTGCATTGGCTCTTCAGGTGGAACAACTGAAGAAGGCAGTAGGGGTCTCTGGAACTTGGGTGCCAATCTATAGGGCCGTCTCTCTCAGCGAACCTCCTGACCACGTTCCTGGATCCTCATGTCGATCCAGGTTGCCAACAGGATAAGGGCATCCAGGGTGGAAGGAAGGTCACGAGCTGCAACCTCATCTTTGATGTGTGGAGATAATCCTTGCCAGAAAGTTGCCACTAGGGCCTTATTATTCCATGCCAGCTCCGCCGCCAGGGTACGGAAGGAGATGGCATACTCCCCTACAGTTTCCCCTTGCTTGTGGGTCAGCAGTGAGGCAGAAGATGTTTGACCCGGTTCCTCGAACACCGTACCAAAAGTCTCTAGAAATAGTAACAGATCAGAGAATTCCGGGCACTCTTGTTCCAAGATGGGGTTCGCCCATGCCAGGGCTTTGCCGGAGAGGAGAGAAATAATAAAAGCAACTTTGGCCTCAACAGAGGGGAAGAGGTGAGAACGTAACCTGAAGTGGACAGTACACTGGTTGATGAACCCTCTACAAGTCTTGGGATCCCCGTCATAGCGAGGGGGTAGAGGTAATGAAATAGCAGGACCAAGGCAGGCAGAAGGGATTGAAAGGGGATGGAGCAGTCTAAGCAGCCGGAAGAGGTGCAGGAGGATGATCCAAATGATTAATGATGGAGTTTACCGCCTGTAGTAGTTGTTCCTGACATGCCCGAAGTCACGCATGTCCGTTTGCATCATTTGAACTGCGGTCTTGGTTTTACCAGCGGGTTCCATGGCCTGAGCGTACTGTCACGATTCTGGGGTATGTGGACCCACTAGGGAGGACTTTTGTGTGGTTGGCAGACAGGAGGAATATCCTTCGCTGGGGACACAGCTCCAAAGTGGCTGGACACGTGGGTGTTCCTAAGACTCAAGACCTCATAACTCGTCATTTCTGGTGGCCCACGCTGCCCAAAGATGTTATGGACTTTGTCTCGTCCTGCACTGTTTGTGCTTCAAACAAGGTTGCTCACTGCCGGTCTGCTCCAACCTCTGCCTGTACCCAATGCTCCTTGGCAGCACATTGTAATGGACTTTGCCACTGACCTCCCTCCCTCAGTTGGATGCAATACTGTCTGGGTGGTGGTGGACCGGTTTTCCAAAATGGCACATTTTATCCTGCTGACCGGCAAGTCTCTTCATTCAGCACATCTTCCGCTTGCCCCTTCACATCCTGTCTAATTGGGGGGCTCAATTTACCGCAAAATTCTGGAGAGCCCTCTGTAAACTCCTGGATGTGAGATTGGACTTTTCCTCATCCTATCACCCCCAGTCCAATGGGCAAGTTGAGAGGATTAACCAGATCATGGAAAATTATCTCCGCCACTTCATCTCCTTGCAGCATGATGACTGGGTACAGCTTCTTCCATGAGCCGAATTGTCGTATAACAACCACACAAGTGAGTCCACCACTTCCACACCATTCTACATTGTGTACGGTCAACATAAAAAGAAAGAATGTATTACAGAGAGTTCGCTCACTACGTTTTCAATGCGTTATATGATGCAAGTTGATTTCATTCAAATGTTGCAGGTGCTTGAAAATACCTCCAACGTAGTCCTGTGTCGACAGCAGGTATGCAAGGCAATGGAAGTGAACAATGATGGTGTATCCAGCACTCGGTATAAAAGTTAAATGGTTTATTCGGTCATGTTAAAACAAAATATTTAAAACAAAAATCCCTGGTCCACGCTTACGCGTTTCAGACCGCTAAGGTCCTTAGTCATAGCTATGACTAAGGACCTTAACAGTCTGAAACGCATAAGCGTGGTCCCGGGATTTTTGTTTTAACATGACCGAATAAACCATTTAACTTTTATACCGAGTGCTGGATACACCATCATTGTTCACTTCCATTACGGTCAACATACTATAAGCCCTCTTCCTGTGTCGGCTACATCTCAGGTACCCGCAGCTGACTCTGCATTTGGGATCTTTCTGCAAATCTGACAACAGACCCGTTCCTCTATTCTGCTGGCAGTTGATCACATGAAGCGAAAGGCGGATAGAAGAAGAAGAGAGCCGCCCCAGTATCTTCCGGGTACCAAAGTCTGTCTGTCCTTCAGGAATATCCGTCTGAAGGTGCCTTAATACAAATTTGCTCCCAGGTTCCTCAGACCTTTTGAGATCCTGCAACAGATTAACCCTGTCTCCTACAAGCTTCGGCTGCCTCCTACTCTCAGAATCCCCAACTACCGCTGTAGCAGCCGTAGCGGCTGCTATGGGGCTCGCAGCATGAGGGGGCCCGGGCCGCCCACTGGCACGGGAACCCCCCATGGTCGGAGGCTCCGCTAGTAGCCGCCATGGCTGCTACAGTGCGACGCCACTGAAGGCGTTGTTCCTACAAAAGACATGCATCCCCTATCCACAGGATAAAGAATACATGTGGGATGCCCAGCGATAAGGAGAACGGGGGACCGAAAGTCCCCCGAAGTTCTCCATGGCAAACCTTGAACTTCCGGGGTCTGTCGGCAGCTCCATAGAAATGAATTGTGCACCGGTCGCGCTTGTGCGCATGCGTGACCAGCGCTCCTTTAATTTTTATTGAACTGTGCAGACCCCGAAAGTCCGAGGTTTCTCAAGGAGGACTTTGGGGGACTTTCGGTCCCCTATTCTCCTTATCGCTGCCAGCGATCACACATGTATCCCCTATACTGTGGATAGTGGATACATCTCTTTTGTAGGTCAAACTATAGGCTGTTTTTTTTTTTTTTGGGGGGGGGGGTTGGGGACTGTATGGCGTTTCCTACAGTGGGGTTGGGGGCTGTATGACTTTATCTACAGGGAGGCTGTATGGCGTTATCTACAGGGGGGCTGCATGGCGTTATCTACAGGGGGGCCTGTATGGCATTATCTACAGGGGGAGGGCTGTATGGTGTTATCTACAGGGGGAGGGCTGTATGGTGTTATCTACAGGGGGAGGGCTGTATGGCGTTATCTAAAGGGGGGCTGTATGGCGTTATCTACAGGGGGAGGGCTGTAAGGCGTTATCTACAGGGGGCTGTGTATGGTGCTATCTACAGGGGGCTGTATGGTGCTTTCTATAGGGGGCGCTGTGTGGCAGAATCTATAGGGAGGCACTATATACAAGGGGGGGTTGTGCGATACCCAGGGGATGGGGGGCCCAGTCAAAAGTTTGCCATGGGGCCCAGTCTTTCCTTGTTACACCCCTGCCCCAACTCCTTTCATGTGTCCCTCCTGAAGCCTGTGGTTCTGAACAGCTACACTAAAACCCCTAGCCATGCAGTGCTCCCAGCAGTTCGTCCAATGTGTTTGAGGTAAATGAGATCCTGGACTTCAAGAAAGTAGGAGGAAGAACTACTTATTTGGTGGATTAGAAGGGGTTTGGTCCAGAGGAGAGGTCCTGGGAGCCAGAAGAGAACTTCAATGCCCCTACCCTCATGAAGAAGTTCCTCTCTTGCTCTGGCCCCAAGAAGAGGCCCCCTCTCTAAGAGGGGAGATACGGTAGCATCCACGGCCATGGACCATCTGGACTACTCACCCCCCGACGGCCAGAGCCACTCTGCTGTGTCCCATAGGGTGCGCACACACGCTCGCGCCCGGCCTTAAAGGGCTAGTTCACGAACATGTTTACCATCACTAATTAGCCCATGATCACCCTGAACTTAAGTAGGGCCCTGCCCTTTTGCTCATTGCCTGGGCGTTGTTCTTATTCCTCTGTTAGTCTTGCAAATGGTCCCTTAGTGTTATCCTGTTCCCGTTATTCCAGTGGCCTGCTACCTGTATCCTGTGTTGTACCTGTAGTTGTTCCTGTGCCCGCTATAGTGTTGGAGTCGAGTTCTGCCACGTCTGCTGTGTTACACCACGTCTGGTGTCATCTGTCTCGTCTGCATCACCTGCCGTCAAGATCCTATCTGTGCCTAGCCGTTGCTACTGTCTGGACTTTTACAGGTACCCTTGTGCTTGGACAATATATATTAAATTGGTACACTGTAGTTTGGCCAGCTGCCATCCCGCTACGTTGGTGCGTCCTAGTGGGTACACACACCCACAGATCGTGACACAGAGGTTCTTCCTCCACAACGTTCCTACAATTGTCCTATTGAACTGCTTCCTGGCATCTCACCCCCTTGTGGACGAGTCTATCCTCTCTCCTTGCCAGAGACCCAGGCCATGTCGGCTTACGTCAAGGAAAACCTTGAGAGGGGGTTCATCCGGAAATCTTCTCCGGCTGGAGCCAGATTCTTCTTTGTTTAGAAAAAAGATGGATCACTTCGACCATGTATCAATTACTGTGGTTTGAATCAAATCAAAGTACCCCTTGCCGCTAATCTCAGAGCTCTTAGTTCGAATTCATGGAGCCAAGATTTTTAAAAAGCTGGATCTATGCTGTGTAACGCTCTAGCTGTATTTCAGGAATTTGTGAATGACATCTAACGGGGTCTTCTGTATGTCTGTGTGCTGGTACACTACCGTTCAAAAGTTTAGGGTCACTTAGAAATTTCCTTATTTTTGAAAGAAAAGCACAGTTTTTTTTCAATGAAGATAACATTAAATTAATCAGAAATACACTCTATACATTGTTAATGTGCTAAATGACTATTCTAGCTGCAAACGTCTGGTTTTTAATGCAATATCTACATAGGTGTATAGAGGCCCATTTCCAGCAACCATCACTCCAATGTTCTAATGGTACATTGTGTTTGCTAACTGTGTTAGAATGCTAATGGATGATTAGAAAACACTTGAAAACCCTTGTGCAATTATGTTAGCACCGCTGTAAACAGTTTTGCTGTTTAGAGGAGCTATAAAACTGACCTTCCTTTGAGCTAGTTGAGAATCTGGAGCATTACATTTGTGGGTTTGATTAAACTCTCCAAATGGCTAGAAAAATAGAGCTTTCATGTGAAACTCGACAGTCTATTCTTGTTCTTAGAAATTAAGGCTATTCCATGCGAGAAATTGCCAAGAAACTGAAGATTTCCTACAACGGTGTGTACTACTCTCTTCAGAGGACAGCACAAACAGACTCTAACCAGAGTAGAAAGAGAAGTGGGAGGCCCCGCTGCACAACTGAGCAACAAGACAAGTACATTAGAGTCTCTAGTTTGAGAAATAGACGCCTCACAGGTCCTCAACTGGCAGCTTCATTAAATAGTACCCGCAAAACGCCAGTGTCAACGTCTACAGTGAAGAGGCGACTCCGGGATGCTGGCCTTCAGGGCAGAGTGGCAAAGAAAAAGCCATATCTAAGACTGGCTAATAAAAGGAAAATATTAATATGGTCAAAAGCACACAGACATTGGACAGAGGAAGATTGGAAAAAAGTGTTATGGACAGACGAATCGAAGGTGTTTGGATCACACAGAAGAACATTTGTGAGACGCAGAACAACTGAAAAGATGCTGGAAGAGTGCCTGACGCCATCTGTCATGCATGGTGGAGGTATTGTGATGGTCTGGGGTTGCTTTGGTGCTGGTAAAGTGGGAGATTTGTACAAGGTAAAAGGGATTTTGAATAAGGAAGGCTATCACTCCATTTTGCAACACCATGCCATACCCTGTGGACAGCGCTTGATTGGAGCCAATTTCAATGCTGTAATTGCTGCAAATGGAGCATTCTTTGACGAAAGCAGAGTTTGAAGGAGAAAATTATTATTTCATATAAAAATCATTATTTCTAACCTTGTCAATGTCTTGACTATATTTTCTAGTCATTTTGCAACTCATTTGATAAATATAAGTATGAGTTTTCATGGAAAACACAAAATTGTCTGGGTGACCCCAAACTTTTGAACGGTAGTGTATATTTGGACAACATTCTGATCTATTCACCAGATCTGAAGACGCATCGAAAGCATGTACACCAAGTACTGTCGTGGTTAAGGGGGAATCGCCTATACGCAAAACTCAAAAAGGGAACGTTCAAGAGGAACTCTCTGCCCTTCCTGGGCTAAATTGTCTCCGATCGTGGACTCAGGATGTATCCAGAGAAGGTGAGGTCGGTCTTACTGTGGCCACGTCCACAGGGCATTCGAGCCATTCAGCGATTTCTGGGATTCGCTAATTTTTACCGGCAGTTTATCACAAACTTCTCGTCTCTGACTGCTCCAATCTCTGCTCTTACTAAGAAGGGAGTGAAAGCCAAGGAAAGGATCCCGAATGCAGAGTCATCATTTCTCCAAGGGTAAGGCAGTGGTTTGTAACTTCTTCTCCAAATTGTTCTCTCCTGCAGAGCGCAACTACGCCATAGGGGATCGGGAGTTACTGGCTGTCAAGTTGGCCTTGGAGGAATGTAGACATCTACTGGAGGGCGCTATTCACCCCATCATCATCTATACGGACCACAAGAATCTCACGTACCTTCTGTCTGCGCAACAATTAAATCCTCGTCAAGCCAGATGATCGCTGTTTTTGCCCGATTCCAGTTCCTGCTCTTCTTCCGCCCTGCAGATAAAAATGTGAGGGCCGATGCTCTATCTTGGTCATTTGAGATGGATGATACTGAGGAGGCTCCCCAATATATCATAGATCCTTCCAGGATTATTGCCGTGAACCCTCTGCTAATTGGAGACATTCCCCCTGGAAAGACTTTTGTTCGTCCTGCAGACAGGATGAGCATTCTCCTTTGAGGACATAATTCAAAACTGGCTGGGCACTCTGGTGTCCGTAAGACAAGGGAATTTATATCTCGTCATTACTGGTGGCTGCCTAGAGATATTGTGGACTATGTTGCCTCTTGTACCAATTGTGCCCAAGACAAATCCTCTCATTCCAAGCCTCCCGGTCTGCTTCAGCCTCTGCCCGTACCTGATGGACCTTGGCAACACATTGCCATGGATTTTATCTCCTTCTTCAGGTTGCACTACGGTCTGGGTCGTGGTGGATCGCTTTTCTAAGATGGCACATTTCATCCCTTCAGGCCTTCCTTCTGCTTCTCGTCTGGCAAATCTATTCATACAGCATGTCTTTCGTCTGCACGGACTGCCCCTCCATATCGTGTCTGATCGAGGTGTACAATTTACTTCAAAATTCTGGAGAGCCCTCTGTAAACTTCTTGATGTGAGATTGGACTTTTCTTCCGCATACCACCCTGAATCTAACGGACAAGTAGAAATAATTAATCAAATGCTGGAGAATTATCTTCGTAATTTTATTTCTGTTCAACGCGATAACTGGGTGCAGCTTCTTCCTTGGGCCGAGTTCTCCTACAACAACCACATGAGTGAATGTACTACCTCTAGCCCATTCTTCATCATATACAGCCAACATCCACGTGTTCCTCTTCCAGTGCCTGCTACATCTCAAGTACCTGCAGCTAACGCTTCATTTGGAGACTTTATTCATATCTCGCAGCAGACCAAGTGCTCTATCCTACAGGTGGTAGACTGCATGAAAAAAAATGCTGATAGAAATAGAAGAAAACCTCCTAAGTTTCTTCCCGGAACCAAAGTCTGGTTATCTTCAAAGAATATTGATTTGAAATCCCCTCTTACAAATTTGCACCCAGATTTCATGGTCCTTTTGCAGTTCTCCAACAAATCAATCCTGTGTTATATAAACTACGGCTGCCTCCGACTCTCAAAATTCCAAACTCCTTCAATGTCCCTCTCCTAAAGTCTGTGGTTTTGAATCACTACAGCAAATCCCCTGGTCTTGTAACCTCTCCCAGAAGTCAAGGAAATTCTGGATTATAAGAGGGTAGGAGGAAAAATCTACTACCTGGTTGACTGAAAGAGGTTTGGTCCTGAGGAGAGATCATGGGTACCTGAAGAGAACATTGATGCTCCTGCGCTCATCAAGAGGTTCCTTCTGCGTTCTGGTCCTAAGAAGAGGGGGCGTAAAGGGGGGGGGGTTCTGTAGAGCTGGTGGCCGCCGTTTGCCGCTACACGGCTTCCTCTAGCGGCTGCCAGCATCTGTTACCTTCTTTCCGGCATCCTGCTCCTCCTCCCCGGGGATGCCGCCATGTACTGCTCTCCTCTGTGCCTCGCTCCTGTAGGGTGCTCCCCGTTACCTCTTAAAGGGCCAGCACGCGCACCACTATATTCTTCCCCAGCCTATCAATGTTATCCCTACTTGAGTCTGTCCTGCTCTTCTTCCTGTGCCTGAGCATTGTCGTTGTCTTCCTATGTTCGTTTAAGCAAATGGTTCCTTAGTTGTATCCTGTCCCCAGTGATCCTGTTTCCTGTATCCTGTATCCAGTAACTATGTTTTTTCCTGATCGAAGTTTAGTGTTGGGGTTGAGTTTATCCTATCTGCCACGCCAAGCATCGTCTGCCATGCCAAATTTCATCTGCCACGCCAATTATCATCTGTGCCACATATCATCCCAGCCAAAGTGTCTGCTACGACTGCTGTCTGTCAGAACTCTCATACAGGTACTCTTGAGACTTTTTATTGAATGTTGTTTGGCCAGCTGCTACTCCGCTAGGGCGGAGAAGCCTAATGGGTCCACATACCCCACAATCGTGACAAGCAGGATGTGTGTTACTAATTTATACCCAAAGTATTGTGAAGTGTCATAAGAATGATCTAGACTCACTGAACATCATGATCACATTTATCGTTTGGCAAATGGTTTAGAAAGGACTGTACTATGATGTGTCATATGACATCTATTGACATGGCCACTACTTGACATAATTTTCTTGAGGATATTTGTTGCTGAAAAAGTTAAACCTTTCTATGTTTTAAAAATTTCTGAGCTGTCACATGTAACATTTAAAACACCCATGCGAGAAATGCAATAAGAATCAATTATTCTTTTTTTTTTTGCTTGGGCGCCGAAGTCTACTATAAGCATCAAAGTAGCTTCAGGGTAGCAGTGGGAATAAGTAGAAAAAGGACTTTCAACAGGCTTGCAAGACACAATGTATACCTTTATTAAAATTTACCATGGTTTAACAATTCAGTTTGTTAACTCCTTAATGACTGCCCATACACCTTTTCACGGCAGTTACTAAGGGCACTTATGCCACAGCGCCGCCTTTACACGGCGCTGTGTCATAAGCCGGGCACACGTATCCCGTGTTGGCTAGAGCGGGTGTCGGGCTCCTGTTCTAACGGGTGGGATCAAAGTTAACTCCGATGCCGTGCGTTTAACCTCTTAGATGCCACGGTTAATAGCAACCGCGACATCTAAAGGGTTTCAGAGAGAGGGGGCTCCCTCTGTCAACCCCAATCGACACCCCCACATCGTGATATAGTTGGACTAAATAAAAGTAAAAATAGATTAATAAAGTTCCACTTACAAAATGCTTTATTATGAAAAATCCAAAACAATGTAAAAACGACACATAATTGGTACTGGCGCGTCTACTATAAAACTATTACGTTAATTAACCCGCACGGTGAACGCCGTAAAAAAATAAAAACAATGCCAGAATTGCTGTTTTGTTAATCCTGAATTCCAAAAAAGGCAATAAAAAGTTATCAAAAAGTCCTATTTACCCTAAAATGGTACTAATAAAACTATAAGTTATTCCACAAAAAATAAGCTCTCATATAGCTACATCGGAGGAAAAATAAAAAAAAGTTATGTCTCTTGGAATATAGCTACACAAAAACAAATACTTTTTTTTAAAAGTGTTTAAGCATAAAAAAAAAAAACTATATAAATTTGGTATTACTGTAAGCATAACGACCCGCACAATAAAGTTATTATGGTCTTTATACCACACGGTAAATGCTGTCAATTTAAGGCGCAAAAAAGCATGGCAAAATTTCAGTTTTTTTTTATCATTACCCTCAAAAAAGTTACTAACAGTTTATCAATGAATTATATGTACCCTAAAATGGTGCCATCAAAAAATACAACTTGTCCTGCAAAAAGCAGTCCCTCATATGGCTATATCTATGGAAAAATGTAAGTTATTGCTTCTGAAATGCAACAATAAAAAAACCTGAAAAAATCGCTCTGTTATTAAAAGGGTTTTCCCACAATAATTAATTATCACCTATCCACAGGTCATTATTTTCTGATTGCTGGGGGCCCCACCGCTGGGTCCCCAACCAATCATGAGGTCGGAGGTCCTGAACCCCCAAGATTCTCCTTGCTGGACCCCCCGCGGTTAGGAGGAGCTTGAATGGAGCAGCGGTTGAGCATGCGTGTGCCGCTCCATTCAATGTCTATGAGAATGGCGAAAACAGCCGAGCGCTGTACTCGGCTGTTTCCATCATTTCTATAACGATGTGGGGTTTCCCCATTTTTATAACCAGCCAAATACAACATAGCAGCAGCAGGCTAGCATTACCAGGGTGGGAAATGGCACTGTTTTTGGGCTTTCCCAGCCAAGTAATACCAGCCTGCACCAGCTCTTCCCAGGACCCCTGGTGGCGGTGGGTACCGGGGTAATAATGGGGGTTAGTGTTAGCCTCTTCATGTCCAACATTAAGCCCCGCCTTAGTAATGGCTGTGGTCAATCAGCCAGGAGTCATTACTAAAGTGGTAGTAATAAAGTTTATACTTTACAAAGACAATACATAGACATAGAAAAAATACTTTATTGAAATAAAAATCCCACAAACACTGTTATTGAAAAAGTCCGACAACTGAACTTGTAAAAAAAACACAAACACAGAAAAATAATTAGTAACACATAAAAAACCAAAACAATTCTTATACTTAACTTTCCTGGGTCCAGCGCTGGAGCCGCAACGTCAGCGAGCTGGGCCCTATCTATAGCTAATTTATCATATGTGATAAAGTCTGCTAAGCCACTGTATCTAATCTTATCCATAGCTAAAGGGGCGTAGTGCTATATGTGCTACACATATACACACATTTTTTTGGGGGGGTGTGTATTGGGACTATTTCCCCTGACGTTTCAAGACCTTAGTGACTACCCTGGCTGCTGGTGCTGCAACGTTTGGCCACTTAGGAGACCCAGCGATGCAGCTGAAAGCTGCGTGGCCATCAACCATGAGAAGTTTGGGGGGGGGGCCTATGAGCCTTTAGCTACGCCCCTGATTAAACTGTATAGAGTGTGGCAGATGGGAATTTGCAAACGAGGGTCATTGGCCCCCCATTCTACCAATAGGTGAGGGTTCCAGAGGCTTCTCACGTAAATAGAAGTGAGGATTGGATAGATGGAAGGAAGAAAGCAAGGGTGGGATTTAATCTGTCTGTCTGCTGCTTTACTTCTCTTGGAGATGAGCAGTGTCATATGTGCCTAGTAACTGCTTAACTCACTCACCCCATTCTCATTGAAGCAACATGCACATTCAGCCAAGCTGAATAGCCATGCCTATATGGGAGTTTGAGAAGATAGCTATTGAACAATATTATGTGAAAGGCAAGCCTTACTTAAAGGGTTATTCCCATCACACAAAGTGATGGCATATCACTAGGATATGGCATCACTATCTGATCTGTGGAGGTCCAACTGCTGAGACCCCCACCAATCTCAAGACTGAAGGGGCTGCAACGCTGATTGAGAGCTGCGTCCCCTTCTCAGTTTTCCCCTGCACAACTGTCCTCCCAGCAAACCGGCTGTGCAGGCGGCTGCAACATGGACCCATTCACTTGTGCAGAGAAAAACAGTGAAGGGGCCAAGGCCCTAAACAGCACTGTAGCCTCTTCAAATTTAGGACAGATGGGGGTCCCATCAGTCAGGCCCGATTGCAAAGTGATGAGAATACCCCTTTAAGCTGGACATACTTAAGGGATTTCAGATGGCTTTTTCTAAACAACTTGTGATTCCTTTGGTCTGTAAAGGTTGTTATTTTGGATGACAACGCCATAAGTTAAAATGACTAATCGCAGATCGATCTCTGCCTTGATCTGTTGCCTGGTGTGGCCATGGATTGATGGGATACATACTGTAATGTAAATGTTGATTGTCATTAATGACTTTACAAGTCTGCACCCGACAACGACAAAAAAAATCCAAACATGGCAGATCAACTCATCCACAGATATTTGTCTTCAGTCGACATCTGTTACGTATATTCGTGTCATGAAAAGGCGCCAACAGTTGGCAGAAATGGTCTAAATCTCCCCTTTTGGGTGTCCGAAATCTCTAGTGTATGGACAGCTTTATTCAGACGAGGCAACAGATTCACACTGTCCTCCCTATACAGATCTGCTCTTTATGCTCTACAGAAATCTGCTCATAGATAATAATTACGTGTTCCTATCTCATCAGTAACATTAGATATAGGAATATGGCTGCTGTTGCGTTTTTATGATTACGTTCTTCTCTTAGACAGATGAGTTAGATACTGCCAGCCTAGATATGCTGCTTCTTATTTAATGATGATGGTATGTGATATGATGAGCACCATGGGTACATGTTCAGCGGATGAATTACTCTTTTACTGCTCTGAATATCCACCCACAGCGTCTAGATAAATGTCTTTTTAGCATTATATAAATTGTGATAGCCCGGTGAGAAGTTTAAGTATAATACGTCAGTATATGCATAATGTATTGCATCTACCTTTCTTTTCTTTACTTGGTTCTAAGTACCTAAACTTTCACTGTGCAACAAAATAATAAAATTAGAAATGAGTAAGAATTTTTCAATGCAGCATGAAGCCTATATACAAAATCGATGCAGAGTAAAGCAAAAACAGAAATTTGGAGAACGGATAGTGAACATTTTTGATGGAAGCTCAAACTAAATCTGGTACATTTCTGTTAAAAAGTGATTTATTTTGCTAGGAAACATCTAAAGCACAATTGGAATAACAGGCTCACCTAACGTGGAATATGTACTGTATACTAGCTTCTCTATGATCCCACAAGCAGCATAATACCATCCCCTCCTCCACCTCTACTTTTGTGGTCTCATTGTTAATTTGTTTCAATGAAAAATGCATTCCTATAAAGGGCAGACTGCAGAACATGAGGCCACTGATAAGGACAGTTTTCTTTTTCTTATCGCTCTGATCATCTCAGGACTTGCTTCACTAACCTGGCCTTGTTTCAGGATGTTTTTTTCCTGTGAGAACAGGACGCTCAAATTGAGGGGGAGGATGGTGCTCATGGGGGATGTGAACACTTTCAGAAATGTTTTTGTTTAAAATACTTTGGTGAAGTGAGAGAAAAAAAGCAACTTTATAATAGATCCCAAAGCAGGAAAATGTTTAATTTGTTTAATAATCTCACCAGGAGCCGACAGAGGCAGCAGAGGGCCCCTGTGCAAGAACAGTAAATGGGCCCCTTGCTCACTAATTTCTCAGTTTAGAACACCCCTTATGTCTCCCTAAAAATCCACTACTAATTGTGAGATATGAAATTCATTATCTCAGGCCCTTACATGCAAACCAATAGACTCTAGGAAGCTGCGAGCTCAGAGGCGTAACTTGAAGCTCCGACGCCTCAATGCAAAATCTATAACAGGGCCCGCATCTACTAATTATATATATATATATATATATATATATATATATATATATATTCTGTTGTGTGTTCTTTATGCACGGCCAAACAATTGGACCAATCTGCACCAAATTTGGCACATAAGTAAATCCGGTATTTTCGAATGTTTTACACCATGTCTCAGCTTTCTAGGGCCTACCATTCTCTACATATTCACAAAAAATTGCAATACAAAAGCAAATATGGCACCACTGGCTTCCAACTCAAGGATCCTCCTCCATATCACATCAGATTACCTGTATTAGCCAATAGAAGCCCGCAGGTTCTTTATTCTTAGCCTCTCTAACATACATACAGTTTGACACCAGGTTCCCATACCAACCCAGTCATTTTTGTTTTACACCGGGTTTCCATTACAATCCAGCCATTCAGGAATCTCAAAAATTGAACCCCTTTCAGACCAGTCACGCCTCCAAAAAAGGCTGCTGCCCGAGCTGCTGAAACCTCTCAACAGATCCAAGCTAGTCTCTAGGCTGGCAAGATGCGTCACAGCAAACAGTGAGCTGCTGAAACTCCCCAAAAGGTTTACTTTATTGGATATGTCGGCTTCATACAAGTAGGAAACTAAGTTTTTAGCCACACACACACAAACAACAAAGAAATACACCAATGTGAAGCCGGGTAACTCTGCTAGTCATTTATAATACTGGTGCCTTCTTATGCGGCTGAGGGGCTTTTGTGCCCCCTCAGGCTCCAGGGCCCGGGTGCGACTGCTACCGCTGCACCCCCTATAGCTATGCACATGTGAAAGCTGCTTTTAAGGTAACAGAGACCCCCCCTTACCAACTAGGTCCCTGTGCAACTGCGCAGGTTGCACATATATATCCGCACCGGAATCTCACATGTATTTGTTTCTGGGTTCAATGTTTAAAAATATATATTTTTTACACACGTCAGAATAATTTATACACAGGGCCATATCAACCTTAGTGAAGGCCCTGGGACAAAAATATGATCATGTCATAATGAGTTCAGTTGTTTTTTTTATTTGCTTTTTTAAATGAGAGGGTTGTGGAGACCCTAGGGCAATTGCCCCATATGCCCTACTTATAATCCCTCCCTGCTTGTACAGAAAAGATTCATACGAACAGTGTCAGATCATTCCCTGGGACATTCCCTACAGAGCTGGATCAACTGCTGAAATGAAACGTCCTACCAGCGGAGGAAGAGGAACGAGGAGAGGTAAGTGTCTGCCACTGTATGGTGGCTCTGTGACTGGCACTAAATGTGGGCTCTGTGCTTTTCTGTCTGTTATAGGAGAACTGAATGAGGCTCACAGCATTATGGGATCACTGAATGTGGCGGGCAAGTTTCTGCATGTTGTTACGTACTTGTTCTAAAGCATCATTTATATACATAACTAGAGTCCTGAACAGTCCATTAGAGCTGTATAGAAAATGTATTCACTCACATTATTCATATGTTGCTGTGGAGCTTACAGTCTAGTTTCCTTACACTCTATAGGAAGCCAATTAACCTATCAATATGTTTTATGTGTCTTGTAGGAAAACAGTTGGAATCAACGGTACATTGCAATTACAGGATAACATCCAGATACAAAGTGCAATGCTAATAATAAGGTCATCATGGCACAAAAAAACCTGAAATAGTAAAATCATTGATTTCCAGAAAGCAAGGGTTGTACAGATTAACTTTAATATGGAAAGCATGTTCGGTAGATCAGTTTTTCATGGTTTTATGTTCAATTGTCTTTTATATAGTAAACACTTAAAAATATTCTATATGTTAAACCAATTAATTCTAGAGCACATTTGCAAGGACATTGATTGTATAGGGTTACAAATGTGTTTATAGAAAGGTATTCACATGGTTAAAAATTACTAGGATTACCGTTTCAAAAATGACAACCTAGGTCACACAGGCAGTTGCAGTTTTTGGTAAATCGATCAGTGGAAAACATCCTCAAAAATGCCTCACCTACAGCATACCATTTGGGAAACAGCCACCAGGTTCAAAAACATCTAAAAAAAAAAATGGCACAAACAAAAAGGTGTGTGTAGAGAATTTCTTATTCTCCAATTGACAGACAGCACATATCGGGTCGTTGAGTTTGCAGCAAGAAAAAAACAAAAAAAAAAACTATGTAAAAAAATCTAAATGCTGCGTGTTAACCCAATCTTCATCATTAATTGAAAAAAAAAAAAAATTGTAGAAATGAATAGTTAAAAATTATAGCTATATTACCCATGCTATGGTTATACAGTATTAATAGGTTACGTCGCACATACTGCCCTCCATAGGGCTCATGCACAAGGAAAAGCCCTTTGTATTGAGCCATACAGGCTCCGTTGGACTCAGTCTGAACATATGGCGTCCGATGGAGCATGGCACAATCTTTTTCTGTACAAATCCAACAGATAAAACCTCCGTATGAAATCGGAAGCATACGCAGGTAAAGTAGAGGCCCCATGTACTTTTATGGAAGCTCTATTACACTCCGTCCAAAACATAGCCTTAATATGGCCGCGTGCATCAGCCTTTAATCTTTATTGTAACCTTAACTCTGGCCATTTACAATTTTCCCTGTTTCAATGTTTTATTATACCCTACTGAATATTTTTACCTTAAGATACTTTTATTCTACCGGTCATTTCCAAATAGGACAGCTAATGAATACTGCATGTCACATCAAGAAACCACTTGCGGCTGATAAAGTTACCAGCACGTAACAAATTTCCTTTATTCATATTTGGTTTATATAAAATATCTTACAGTGATCGGCTTGTGGTTTTTTTTCTTTTGGTTTTCTTACATATAGTTGATGAAAATGCAGCTCATGGCTGAGAGGTTTGTCTTCCAAATTTTTGTTACACAAAGACCATGCAAGTGACAATGAAATGACACGATATTCCCATCTAGTGGTGGCCTTATGAACAGGTCTCACTTTCCTGGCACCAAGTTTCTGCTTCTCCTTAAGACAACGCTTGACTGAACGCGTTAATGGATTATCAGTGACTTGCGATGTGAGGATTTAGGAAAACTATTCGAAATCCCCCTGTGTTACCTAGCAGCACCGGTGTTCTGCACACCAGCTATCCAGAAAAATTGCCAGTCTTGGTGAACTGGTTTTACCATGGACGAGACTCCTACCGAGAAAAAATATATGTCATATAATATGTTATACGGAGGCAGAGGGTTGGTTGGATTGAAGAAAAGAGACTAGAAACTGCTCCTAGGTCTTTGTCCAAAAGATGTCAGACATGGCATTGTACCAACAGCATCAAAGGTTGCCCTTTCACCTGGTGTAGGGGCATATAAGCCTGCTGTGTCCCTCAGGTCTTCATTACAGAGCAGCTCATGCAATGATTAGCACATTGTCCTCAGGGGATGTGCTACCTGCCACAAATAACACAGCTTTGTTTGTCCGAGCAGCTGCCAGTCTCTGAGGCCTTCATTATATTACACGCATCTGTGTTTAATATCACTCAGTGCAACAAACACTTCCTAAAATGTAGACTGAGCCCCACAATCATGCATGTGCCATGAGGCTGACCTAGTCTATAGAACTTGATCTCTCTCCTGGGCGCCAGATAACAGCCAAAGAAACTGCTTTTACAAAAAAAACAGGGAAATGGTATGTTCAAATGACCAAGAGATTTCTACTGGGATCTATTATCCAGACATATCACAGCAAAACTTTCAGTGTGACTGCAGGGGGTTCGACACTTTAACCCAATCAGGGGTTAGAGAGTAGAAATGGTTATTACATATCACTTAAACTTTATGGCTTGTGGCCTGGTCAGGTACGCATTTCGAACATACAAGTGTCTTTACCAAAGAATATGTATATTATTTTACATTGCATTGGGGTGGCATATCAGTATATGCCCTCAGCTTTAAGCCGGCAAGAATGTGCCCATGAACAGATGAATTTCTACATTCCACAACTAAAATTCTTAAGTGACTTTTGTGTTAAGGCTACTTTCCTGATGGATAAGTCAAGGACACCTAAATACAAAACTTGTGGCATCTGAAAAATTACCTCTGCTGTATTTTTTTTTCAATATGGGGAGATGGGATAATGTGACCTTGTTGGGGACTTCGACCTCTAGCCTTCCCTAACATCTCAAACCTTTCCAGACCGGTCTGACCATTGATGGAAGATTATTACTAGGTCTCTCCGGGAGCCTTTTACTTCTCAACAGACCATGGGAAATCCCACATGTTAAGAGGGGAAGAGACACCTCACAATCCCGAACCCGTTAGCCAAGTTTTAGGGTCACATAAATATAGCTAAAGGGGGAACGTGAGGCATGTACAAATATTCACCCCTTTCCTGGTTGCTCACCAGATGACTTGCCATTTCAAGGCTTTGTACCCATCTGAAAAGTGCCCCCGGGGACATTTCTCTAAGCACACATGTGGGTCTAGGGTGTTCTGAAAAATTTCTAACTTAACTGGTAAGGTCATCAAAGGTCATACCGTCCTGTCAAAGGAACTTCCGAATCCTATGAGAAATTTGCTGAATGTACACTGCCAGTTGCAGAATGTTAGACCATGTAAACATTTTTTTCAATAGAATACATGTCCACGTTAATTTTTCAATGAAATGTCAGAATAACATTTGTATATTCAGATAAAAAACAATTAAAAAAAATAACTGATTTTGCAGAGATGGGCGGCACTACATATAGGCTACTTGTCTTCTGGCAAAAACAATATTACAGACTGCTACGGCGAGTTCCTTCTACTGGACAGGAAGAGGAAATTGATTACAATCGGATGTCGACGGGGACTGAAGTAGTAAGCAGAGAGGCGGGGCGACATTTAAGAAAAGGGCATGGAGGCGGACGACACTAGAGGCCTGTAGTCTTGTGTTGTTATAGGAGACTAAACTCCTTGGTGACTTCTAATATTCTTATAATTTATAGTTGTATAGCAGTATAGATACTTATACGTCACCTTTGTTTTGCCTTGTCGCTTCTCTGATTGCAGTCATATTATTATTGCATCTAACTTTCTTTCCTTATATTTTACTAAATTATAATTTGCAATTTTGGAACCAAGATAATTGCCCTTTTTTTGGAGTTAAATGCTGCACCTACACATAACCAAGATTTTCAGCAACAATAGGCATAATAAATCGTAGACAAGAAAAAACCCACCACATTCTGTTTAGTTAATTAATCCTAAATTGTCACATGGGTGCAATTGGCCTCCAGTGCTCATTTATGCATTTAGATTTGAATGGAATCAGATCTTGATAAACATTTCATCCAATTAATCGGGTGCTGGGTGACTGACTAATCTGCCTGTGGTATCTAAATCCAGACGCAAGGTATTCGATTTGGATGGCATTTACTATGCAAGGGTTAAGAGCACGTGTTGAGACTGCATACACATTCTCACATCAGGAAAGGGTTCTGCACCCTGGAGAATCTGACGTGACCTCCTTATTAGATTGAAGCTGCGCTAACGAGTAAGAGGAGCCGCCTTACAAAACAACGCCACATTTTGCCCCCCTCCCCCCACAAAGCACAGGAGATTTCCCTCTGTGAATCTGGCTCTTTAATCTCAGAAGTCTTTGACAACCTGTCTGCTCAGTTCCCTTTCAGGCACTTGCTAATGGTGCATTAACCTTGGCGGGTGCTTACAAATTATAGGAACAGTGATCCTGAAAGGTTTAACAGAATAGAGAAAAGCTTCGAAAATGAGCAAGGAAACATGGCTGCTCACGACTATCAGAAATCTTTCTTTCGTTCCAACGAGATCTACAGCTCAGTTCACTTTAGTCGCATTGTGGCAGTGCTAAAGTGCTATAGGACGTAAGTTGATGGTCATTGTCACTTGAGGCAAGCATTTGAAGTAAAACACCTCTTGTGTGAGAGAAACCAGGCCGATATGCAGCTTGACAAGCTTTCAACTCCGGCTCTAATTTTTTTTTATCAATCATCGGCTCTCAGAAAAGTAAATAGCACACTGCTGCCACCTTGTGTTTGTTGATGTGATGTTACACAACCGTTGTACTCAACCGCCAGCCTTTGGAAATGTAAAAATGTTTTTACCTTAACTAAACATAGAGTTTATTGTTATACTTCATCAAACTGAGGTTTGATATAATGGAAACCGTGAAATCGATTTTCTGGTGATACCTCAAATAATAAATTACAAGCCCTGAATAACATGGGCATAATATGGCTCTACACATCCATAACACTCTAATAAGCTGTACTGTACCTCCATATGTCTCCGATTTCAAACAAAGGCAGAGTCAGTTTGTGTATAGATCGTACAAAAAAAAAAAACACGGCAGGCTTCATTGGATGCTGTACTGCCATATGGAGGCGCATGGGAGTGCTTACAGCTCTGCAGCGTGGAAACCCTAGGAGGTCAGTGCACACAGCTCTGCAGCGCGGAACCCTAGGTCAGTGCACACAGCTCTGCAGCGCGGAACCCTAGGAGGTCAGTGCACACACCTCTGCCACGTACACGAGTCTAATACTGCATTCAGTCATTAAGAGTCTTTGTGGGAATTGTATATTTCTTGTTAAATATGGGTGCAGATCCCATGGAATACAGGAGACTTAGGCCCTATTCACACGACAGGGTTTCCCGGCCATCACACTGCTGCTATAGGAACAATAGACCCCAAATGGGGCTATTCACACGACCAAATTTTTGACGCCCCGGGAAACCTTGCCATCAAAAAAATGGGACATGCCCTATTTTCGTCCGTTCTCCTGGCCACCCGGCTCCCATAGAAGTCGATGGGGCCGGGTAATACATGGCCATCACTGGAATGTGTTTCGAGTGAGGGCCGTGTCTTCCATCGCTCGCTCTCTCTCCTTCTCCTCTTCACAGTGCATGTGAGGAGGAGGAGGAGGGTATTTTTATGCTCCCTGTAGGAGTGGAATCCCCAATTCCCAGCTTCGTCAACCCTGTTGCCGGGGATTGGAGATTCTGCTCCAGGAGAAGTCCCTGACTTCACTGTCCATATATAGACACAGTGACGTCAGGGACTTCTGAAGCGAAATCCCCGGGGCTGTGGCCGGTGTTTCCGCTCAAAGAGAAGTCCCTGACTCCTGTGTCCACATATGGACACAGTGACGTCAGGGACTTCTGAAGCGGAATCCCCGGCGCTGTGGCCGGTGTTTCCGCTCCAGGAGAAGTCCCTGACTTCACTGTCCATGTATGGACATTGAAGTTAGAGACTTCTCCTGGAACGGTGGCGCTATCTACAGAAAGGGGGGGGCGGGCTGTGCGGCACTGCCTACAAGGGGGGGCTGCGCGGAACTACCTACAAAGAGGGCTGTGCGGCACTACCTACAAAGAGGGCTGTGCGGCACTACCTACAAGGGGGGCTGTGCGGCACTACCTACAAGGGGGGCTGTGCGGCACTACCTACAAGGGGGGCTGTGCGGCACTACCTACAAGGGGGGCTGTGCGGCACTACCTACAAGGGGGGCTGTGCGGCACTACCTACAAGGGGGGCTGTGCGGCACTACCTACAAGGGGGGCTGTGCGGCACTACCTACAAGGGGGGCTGTGCGGCACTACCTACAAGGGGGGCTGTGCGGCACTACCTACAAGGGGGGCTGTGCGGCACTACCTACATGGGGGGCTGTGCGGCACTACCTACAAGGGGGGCTGTGCGGCACTACCTACAAGGGGGGCTGTGCGGCACTACCTACAAGGGGGGCTGTGCGGCACTACCTACAAGGGGGGCTGTGCGGCACTACCTACAAGGGGGGCTGTGTGGCAGCGCAGTATCTACAGAGGGAAGTGTGTGGCAAAAAATTTACAAATGAAATTCATCCGTTTTTAAAACTGACACGGAAACAGAACGGATGCAAAACGGCCGAGAAAAACTGACCAAAATGGCCATTTTTATCGGCCGACACTCGGACCCTGTCGTGTGATTAGAGCCTTAGGTTGGGTTCCCACGTAGCATAAAAGCTGCAGAATTTCCACAAAGGAATTCTGTGTGGAAATTCCACCGCATTTAGACTAGCAGCAAAGTGGATGAGATTCAGAAAATTTCAAGCCCACGCTGTGCAAAAAAACTCAGCGAAAACGTTCATAAATTGACCTGCAGTGCGGAATTTAAATCTGCAGCATGTAAATTTATGCTGCGTTTTCGTTGCAGGTTTCCCCCATTGAATTCAATGGGGAAGCAAAACCCGCAACAGAAAGCTAAGTGTTGCGACTTTTCAAAAACCACAACTCTGGGGAAAAATAATTCATTCTACCCAGGACTCCCTGCTTCTTCCTCCAGTCCGGCCTCCTGGGGTGACGTTTCATCCCATGTGACCGCTGCAACCAATCACAGGCAGAGGAGGGAAGCGTCACCACGTTAACGGCCTAGGTAAGTATGGACGTTTTATTTTTATTATTATTTCTACGTTGCTTAGCACAGCGGAAATTCTGACTTTTCGGGCTCCAGGTTGGATATGCTGCATAGTTATTACGCAGCGTATCGGACCGGTGGGAAGCCTGCCTTAATTTGATGGGGAGCACTTCAGTTGTTTCTTTAAGAGCCTATTTTAAACCTTAACGCACCATGGTGACAGAACAGTGACATCGGCTGTCATAGACAGCCGACAGTCACTGTGACTCGTCGGGGGAACAATTGCGGCGATCGCTGTAATTGGTCAGTCTCTACTGACTAACCAATCACAGTATTGCAGCATGGTTACCCGGCTAAAAGAGCCGGGTAGCCACGGTAGCCAATCGGCTGTTGGCAACAGGAGGCCTAACCATGGTGCCCCAGTCTGCAAAGTACGGCGGCCTGTTAAGCCCCGCCTGGAGGCGGGGCTTAAAAGGTTTCCGGCCGCAGAAGAAAGATGGCGGCGGGCTCAGAAGCTGAGCTTGCGCCATCAGCCGATGGATATCAGCTGTTTGTTACAGCTGACATCCTGCTGTAACGGCAGGGAACGGAGCTAGCTCCGGTCCCTGCCATTAACACCTTAGATGCTGCGATCGCGGCATCGTAGGTGTTTCCAGGTGACCGGCATCGCTGCGATGTAGTCGCACGGATGCCAATCGTTACTATGGGAACCGGAGGTTAAACAATTGCTTCCTGGTCTCCCACGTATAGAAGCCTATTAGGCCCCGCCCGGAGGCGGAGCCTAATAGGCTTGCTGTCAGTGAATAGCTGACAGCTCTAATGCATTGCACTTCGTGGGTAGTGCAATGTATTAGAATAAGGGTATGTGCACACACACTAATTACGTCCGTAATTGACGGACGTATTTCGGCCGCAAGTCCCGGACCGAACACAGTGCAAGGAGCCGGGCTCGTAGCATCATACTTATGTACGATGCTAGAAGTCCCTGCCTCGCTGCAGGACAACGGTCCCGTACTGTAAACATGATACTACGGGACAGTTGTCCTGCAGCAAGGCAGGGACTCCTAGTGTCGTACATAAGTATGATGCTAGGAGCCCGGCTCCTTGCACTGTGTTCGGTCCGGGACTTGCGGCCGAAATACGTCCGTCAATTACGGACGTAATTAGTGTGTGTGCACATACCCTAAAGATGAGGTGCAGGTCTTCAAGTCCACTAGTGGGACAAAAAAAAAAGTTATAAAAAAGATCAGTTAAAAAATTAAAAACTTTTAAAACCTTTTTTCCGATTAGTCTTTTATTATAGGAAAAAAATGAAACCGTTAAAAAAGTACACATATTTGGTATCAGCGCATCCGTAACGACCCAAACTATAGTTATTTTTCCCACACGGTGAACACCGCAAAAAATTTTTTTTATAAACCATGCTCTAATCACTATTTTTTTGGTCACCATCCCTTCAAAAGTATAGCATAAAAAATGATAAAAAAAGTCGCACGTACCGCAAAATAGTACCAGTAAAAACTACATCCCATCCTGTAAAAAACAATTCCTTACACAGCCTTGTCAACGCAAAAATAAAAAAGTTATAGCTCTCAGAATATGGTGACAAAAAATATTTTTTTTTTAAAAAAAGGGATTTTTTTTTTGTGCAAACGCTGCAAAACCCTATATACATTTGGTATCGCTGTAATCATATCGACCCGCATAATAAAGTAAAATATCATTTATCGTCCAGGGTGAACACCGTAAAAAAAAAAGCAAAAAAACATTGTCAGAATTGATGGTTTTTGGTCCCCTTGCTTGCCAAAAAAATTGAATAAAAAGTGATAAAAAAAACAAAAAAAAAAAAAAAACGCACGTACCCCAAAATGGTACCAATGAAAACTACAGATTGTCCCGCAACAAATAAGCCCTCAAACGGCTCCGGTGGTGAAAAAACAAAAAAAGTTCTGGTTCTCAGGATACGGCGATGAAAAATGTGCAGAGTGTTCCAAAAGCGGATAAGATCGGGCACCATTTATCAGTGCGACACTGGCCACACATCTGCGATTATTTATTTGCCGCATTATTATACCCTGATGTACCCCGCACAGATTACATATGCCCCACATTATAAACTGAAACACCAGCAAAACTCCTAACAGAACAACTGCCAAGCAAAATCTGACCTCCAAAAGCCAAATGGCGCTCCCTCCCTTCTGAGCCCTGCAGCGTGCCCAAACAGCCGTTTACGTCAACAGATCTGGCATTGCCATACCCGGGAGAACCCGCTTAACGTTTTATGAGGTATTTGTCTTCAGTGCCACAAACTGGGTACAACATATTGTGCACTAAAATGGCATATCAGTGGAAAATTGCAATTTTCACTTTGCATCATCCACTGGGCACTAATTTCTAATGTAAAATCACCTGTGGAGTCAAAATGCTCACTACACCCCTTAAAATGCCCTAAGGAGTTGTAGTTTCCAATATGGGGGTCACTACTTGGGGTGTTTGTTTTACTATTTGACTTCCGAGCTCTTCAATTGTGGGCCGATGCTGTGAAAAATCACCAAAATAGACCTTAAATGCACATGGTGCTCTTCACTTCTGAGCCCTGTCTTGTGCAGGCAAATGATAAATGCCTTGAGTGGTGCAGTTTCCAAAATGGGGTCACTTCTTGGGGCTTCCACTGTACTCTGGTACCTCAGGGGTTTTGCATATGCGACATGGCGCCCAAAAACCAATACAGCAAAATCTGCATGACAAATCGTGCTCCTGCCTTTCTGAGCCCTGCCGTGTGTCCAAACAGCAGTTTACGACCACATGTGGGGTATTGCCGTAATCGGGAGAAATTACTTTTCAAATATTGGGGCTCTTTTTCTCCAGTATCCCTTGTGAAAATGAAGACATTCTTCAATTTAGTGGAACAAAATGTAGATTTTCATTTTCACAGCCTAATTTCAATAAATTCTGCAAAAGACCTGTGGGGTCTAAATGCTCACTATACCCATAGATAGATTCCTTGAGGTGTGTAGTTTTCCAAATGGGGTCACTTTTGTGGGGTTTCCACTGTTTTGGCCTCTCAAGGTCTTTGCAAATGAAACATGGCACCTGAAAAACAATCAAGCAAAATTTGAGCTCCAAAAGCCAAATGGTGCTCCTTCCCTTCTGAGCCCTGCTGTGGGTCCAAACTGCAGTTTATTACCACATATGGGGTATTGCCGTACTCAGAAGAGTTTGCTTTACAAATGTTGGGGTTCTTTTTCTCCTTTATATTTTGTGAAAATTGAAAAATCTGAGCTAAAACGACATTTTATTAGAAAAAATTAAGATTTTCAATTTCACTGCATAATTCCCATAAATTCAGCAAAAACCGTGTAGGGTCAAAATGCTAACTATACCCCTAGAAAAACTCCTTGAGGGGTGTGGTTTCCAAAATTGGGTCACTTTTGGGGAGTTTCCACTGTTATGGTCCCTCCAGGGATTTGCAAACACGACATGGCACCGAAAACCATTCCAGCAAAATCTGCGCTCCAAAATCCAAATGGCCCTCGTTCCCTTCTGAGCCCTGCCGTGTGTCCAAACAGCAGTTTATTACCACATATGGGGTATTGCTGTAATCAGGAGACATTGCTTTACAAATGTTGGGGTGCTTTTTCTCCTTTATTCCTTGTAAAAACTAAAAAAATCGTATATGTTTTTTCAGAAAAAAAGTAGATTTTAATTTTCACAGACCAGTTCCAATAAATTTAGCAAAAAACCTGTGGGCTAAAAATGCTAACTATACCTCTTGAAAAATTCCTTGATGGGTGTAGTTTCCAAAATGGGGTCACTTTTGGGGGGTTTCCACTGTTTTGGCACCACAAGACTTCTTCAAACCTGACATGGTGTCTAAAATATATTCTAATAAAATAAGGTCCCAAAATCCTCTAGGTGCTCCTTTGCTTCTGAGGCCTGTGTTTCAGTCCATTACCGCACTAGGGCCACATGTGGATATTTATAAAAACTGCAGAATCTGGGAAATAAGTATTGAGTTGCGTTTCTTGGGTAAAACCATCTGTGGTACAGAAAAAAACTATTACAAATGAATTTGGTAAAAAAGAAAATTGAAGTTTGTAAATTTCACCTCTAAGTTGCTTTATTTCCTGTGAAATGCCTAAAGGGTTAAAATAATTTCGGAATGCTGTTTTGAATACTTTGAGGTGTGCAGTTTTTAAAATGGGGTGATTTATGGCGACTTTCTAATATATAAGGCCCTCAAAGCCACTTCAGAACTGAACTGGTCCCTGAAAAAATTGTCTTTTGAAATTTTCTTGAAAATGCGAGAAATTGCAGCTAAAGTTCTACGCCTTGTAACGTCCTAGAAAAATAAAATAATGTTCAAAAAATGATGCAAACATAAAGTAGACATATGGGGAATGTTAACTAGTAAATATTTTGTGTGGTATTATGATCTGTTTTACAAGCAGATACATTACAATTTAGAAAAACGCAGTTTTGCGCAAATTCTCTAAATTTTGGTGTTTTTTACAAATAAATATTGAATTTAACGACCAAATTTTTTCAGTATCATAAAGTACAACATGTCACGAGAAAACAATCTCAGAATCGCTTGGATATGCAAAAGCATTCAGGCGTTATTACCACATAAAGTAACATGTCAGATTTGCAAAAATCGGCTTTGTCCTGAAGGCCAAAGCAAGCTTAGACACTAAGGAGTTAATGACCAAGCTATTTTTCAAGTTTTTCCATCGTTGCATTGCAAGAGCTATAACTTTTTTATTTTTGCGTCGACACAGCTGTATAAAGGTCTTGTTTTTTGCGGGACAAGTTGTATTTTTTAATAGCTCCATTTTGGGGTACATATAATTTATTGATTAACTTTTATAAACTTTTTTTTGCGGGACGACTTGTAGTTTTTATTGGTACCATTTTGTAGTAGATGCGACTTTTTTATCACTTTTTTTTTTTTTTTTAAGGCCGGATTCACAGAAAACAGTAATTTTCCATTGCTTTTTATATAATTTTTTACGGCGTTCACCGTGCGGGTTAAATAATGTAATAGCTTTATAGTCGGGGTCGCTATGGATACCAAATGTGTGTACATTTTTTACTTTATTTAGTTTTTTTTAATAGTAAAGCATTTTGTAAGGGGAAAAAGTGGGTTTTTCATTTTTTTTTAAATTAACTTTATTAAACTTTTTTTTTTACTAGTCCTACTAGGGTACTTTAATATGCGATCCTCCAATTGCTTTTAGAATACACTGCAATACTTTTGTATTGCAGTGTATTACTGCCTGTCCGTTTAAAACGGACAGGCATCTGCTAGGCCATGCCTCTGGCATGACCTAGCAGGCATTCACTACAGGCAGACCTGTGCCATCGGAGACACAGACACTCTGCGATCTTATCGCCGAGTGTCAGTGGGATGAGAGGGAGCTCCCTCCCTCTCTCCAAAACAACACAGATGTAGCCCTTGCCATTGAGCGCCGCATCTGAAGGGTTAAACGGGTGAGATCGATACAGATATCGATCTCACCCGTTGGAGCAGGGATGCCCCCAGCCCGCGGCTACCTCTGGTAGCTGAGAGCAGGGAGGTTTAACGGCTCCCTGCTCTGTTTATTTATTCTGATGCAGCGCCGTGAAAAGGCATATGCATCAGAATAAAGCCCATTAGTGGCCGCCATGAAAAGGCGTATTGGCGGTCGCTAACGGGTTAATGCAGCAGTGTGGAATTCTTCTCAAGGCTTGGTCAATGAGCAGACAATGATTTTGCTAAAATGATGATCAAACAGGTGCCCAGGTTAAATGGAATGTTTTATTCATATTTAAAAAGGCACAGTGGAAAAATAAATGTTTGTTACAAAATATTCTGCACCCCATATAAAATTAGTAGCACAGAGTAAGAACTTGCATCTTTGCCAAACTCCCTGGCAGCAGAACCATATAACTACCTGGTTTTATCAACAAAATGTAGCAAATACTTTGTGTTGGGAAAAGTAAAAAGGAAAGCACTCGTTATTCAACCATTAGTAGCTGCGAGTTCAAGTTCGGCAACATTAGAAACATAGTCCACACTGTGAAAATGGAATGTATATTTTGTGCAAAGGCCAGAAAACCATGTATTCCTTTTGTGTCTTTACTGTGAAATTCCAAACAGCAGAATAAAAACCATCCAAGTCCTAATTCAGTCAGGCTTTTCCACCAGCAGCAGTCAATGTAAGCATTAATTTGGCCACTAAGGCTGATATCCCCTCGAAACACAAATCCCAAAGGAAACAGTCTGCGCCGTCACAAGGACAGAAAGACTAGGCTTGTTAGTCGATAGTGATCCAAGATTTGCAACTTTACTAATCACCTGTCAATGGAAAAAAAAAAAAGTGATAAAAAGGTATTACAAAATAAAGAAGCAGCAGCAGATCTGGCACTTTCCTCAAGTGCTTACCTTCGTATACTTCTTGATTCAAAAATTTTTTCTTCATCACTGTCCATAGATCCCATTTCCATGGTTTCATCGTAATCTGAGAGAAGCCCATACTTCTTCCTCTGCGGCTTCTTTTTTAAGCTGAGGAAAGATAGGTATAAAGTCAAACAATTAACAAAAGTTGATTTAGGGGGCTGTTCACATGTGAGGTGGAGGCTCCGTTGGGGGCCTCTGTGGCAGATCCGGCAAGAATTACGGGACACAATAGAGCGGCATGCTTTGCTATTGTTCCAGGTAAAACGACACACACCCAGACAGAAAGCCGACAGAACTCATTAAAGTCAGTCAATGGGTTCCGTAGGCCACCTGTGGTGTCCGTGTTGCAATGGAATTTTTGCATCCAGCATTCTTGTTCTGCTCCTCCGACGGAGCAAAACAACGGAACGCCCTGATGCAGTTGTGAACAGGGCCTTAAAAAAAAAAAGCCGAAGGCCCAAAATAAATGAACCTCGAATTTTAGAATTAAATTGCAAAAAAAAGAAAAAAAACTAAAAAAGGCAATGGTGCACGGTAATTCGAAGCAACCCAAGTACTAAAGTTGCAGAGCCTTAGCGGCACATTTATAAAAACAGTCACAGACCAGTTTTATTGCCAAATTATATCCGCAACATCCGGATCCCCCGCAGCTCTATTGCACTGAACTTAGATTGTCATAGGGACCACAGGTGTTCTGAAACTGGCCAGTTAGGGTAAGGAGAAGAAATTTAACCAAGCAGGTGTGTTACATATATAGATTTAATTTTTGCACCCTTTTTTCCCAACAATTATGGTCACATGTGCTTCAAATTTATAAAGTGCATGCAACATTTTCGGCCTGGGATCTAATGGCTCGTCTACACTAGGTTAGACTAATCGTACACTGGGTTTTGTAGGGCAGTGCATGCACCAAGTTCACATACAGTTGGGTCCATAAGTATTTGGACAGTGTTTACACTTTTCAGAATGAAGCCTCGGTACACCACCACAATGGATGTAAAACAAAGCAATGAAGATTAGATTGAAGTGAATTCAAGGTGTTAACATGACTTTGCATGAGCCGCGGCGAGTAGATGGAGCCTGAGGGGAGAAACGAAGGAGCAGCGGTGAGGCGAGTTTATTTTTATTTTATGTCTGATAGGGGATGAATAGATGGCGCACACCTTTAGTAAATGAAAAGAATGCTTAATTCGATTGAGGTGACAGATTCGACCACTGAAGTATATTCCATTTCTTTTCCTTAAGAAGCTGTTGGATTGCTTCTGCGGTATGTTTTGGGTCATTACTCATATGTACTATGAAGTGCTGTCCCATCCGTTTTGAAGCGTTTGACTGAATCTGAGCAGAATGTCTCGCTGTATACACTTGAAAATGCAACCTATTACTTTCTATCCGCTGTCACTTCATCAATAAACACCAGTCATCCAGTTCTATTGGTAGCCATACATGCCCACGCCATGACAATGCCTCCACCATCTGGTATTCTTCGAGTCATAAGGCCTTCCTTTACTACTCTATACTGTTCTCTCCCCAGCATTGATACAAGTAAATCTTGGTTTCACCTGTCCAAGGCATCTTGTTCCAGAACTATTTCGGCTTATTTTCTATCAAAGTGTAATTTGGCCTTCCTGAGTTTCACCAGTGGTTTGCATGTTTAGATAAACACTCTGTACTTACATTCATGAAGACGTCCCTTTATCGTAGACTTTGACAACGATACGCCTACCTGACCTGGCTAGATGTTTTGAAAGGGTTTCTCTTCACCATGGGAAGAATTCTGGGATTATCCACTTTAGTCATCTTCCGTGGTCTTCCAGACCCTTTGGTGTTGCGGAGCTCAACAGTGCATTCCTTCTTTTTAAGAACGTACCAAATTGTTGTTTTGGCTGCGCCGACAGTTTGTGCTCTCACTCGGATAAGTTTGCTTTGGTTTTTTTCATCCTAATGATGTCCTCCTTGCATTGACATCTCCTTGGCCTGCATATTTAGTGTTGAGACTATTGACCCTATGAAAATGGAGGGACTATGTAAAAAATTACTAATTCCTAAACTGTTGATGCAATATTTTTGATGAAGCCCTTGAATTAAACCTGAAAGTCTCCACTTCAGTCACATCTTCATTGCTTTGTTTCAATTCCATTGTGGTGGTGTACAGATTCTTCTGGACCGAATTGTATATGTCTCAGGCATTTTTTCTTAAAGGGGTTTTCCAGCCAGTAAAAAATGATAGCCTATCCTCAGGATCAGCTGTTTTGAAGGCAGTGCAGCACTTGTACGAGCGCCGCTTCCGTTCATTTCTTCTTGCGAGTCGTCGACACCCATAAAGCAGCAATTCACAGGTATTGCAGCATTTTCTCCCATTGACGTAAATAGGAGAAGAGGGCTAAAATACCTGTGAATCGCCGCTTCATGCGTGTCGAAGATTCAGTGAGCAAGTAGAAATGAAGGGAAAGCAGCACTCGTACGGATGCTGCACCTACTTCAAAACAGCTGATCGGCGGGGGGGTGGGGGTCCCGGGAGTCGCTATTAATGGCCTATCCTGAGGATAAGCCATCAATCTTTACTGGCCGGAAAACCCCTATAATTTGGCACATATTGCAAACAAATTGTAAGAGGAGGACCGTTACCAAAAAAATTACACTTTGTATACATACCGGAAGGTTAACTTAATGTTGACGCAGCCTGAACAATGCAATGCAAACATTGTCACCATAGAGTGGTGAAAATCTGCAATGGCTGTATGCATTTCTCACAACATTTTTTTAATTAGCATTCACATATGTATGTAAAGGATTCAGAGACCTCGAAAGAAGATACATCACCATTCCAAGTCAGAACCATTTGGAGATCATTACTGTAGTTTGATGGAGACCCAAAGTAGTACGATTGGCTTCGCAATCCTTTTCAGACTGATGTATTTCAACAACTTTATCTAATTTTTCATGGAATTACTGTGATCGAGGTGTAATGTAGTAGAACATATGTGATAACTGCTTCATTCTCATAAGGTTCAATATACAATACGCTTGAGATTCAACACAGATGGCATTGCAACCAGGTCATTTTGCTTAAGGCGGCAATCATTTTTTGACATGGGTGATATGCGTGTTAGATAACGTTCTTTTAAATACATAAGGTAATAACCCCAAAAACAACATGTTTTGTGCTTATTTAGGTTTCCTAATATAAAATTTTGTTTAGAAATCATAAAGTGTAGAAGTTAGGCAAAAAACGTACGTATGGTGTATAAGAAACAGCTATTTCTTACCTACAAGTCCGGATCACAAAGTAGAATACAGCCAACACACTGATTCCAATCACTACATACATGGCTCGCTGCATCATTTCAAAGTTGCCCCAAAAGGATAACTGGGTAGGTTTTGTGACTGAAGAATTTGTGGTAAGTGTTGAACTAGTGATTAGAACATGCGTCACATTTTCCTGTCCTTCTGCACTCCAAGCCACGGGCATCATAATAATCAGTAAACAGGAGTAGCGCCACATCTGCAAGAAGAAACAGATTTGTACATCACCAAGCAATACTGGAAACGGTCAGTAGTGGCCATTTTAACTAGCCCATCATATCAGAATAACTGTTTAATCCAGTTTTATTTTATTATGCTATAACACTACTTAGAAATCATAAAGGGCCATAACCCATTAATCCTAAACCAAATACTGTATATTGGATACAACTTTCACAAACAGGCCTTAAAGAGGCTCGGTCACCAGATTCTCAAATCCCTATCTCCTATTGCATGTGATCGGCGCTGCAATGTAGATAACAGTAACGTTTTTTTTTTTTATTAAAAACGTTCATTTTTGGCCAAGTTATGAGCGATTTTATATATATGCAAATGAGGTTTGAAATGGACAACTGGGCGTTTTTTTTTTTATGTCCATCTGGGCGTGTATTGTGTTTTTAACTGGGCGTGTTTACGTGCATGACGCTGACCAATCAGTGACCAGTCAGCATCATACACTCCTCTACATTCATTTACACAGCAGCGATGTGCAGCCGCATACACAGAGATTAACGTTAATCAAGTGTCCTGATAATGAATACACCTGGACGTCATGTGTATTCCGAATCCTGACACTTCTGAATCTTTTCTTTGAGATTTCTAGCACGAGAAACGAAATCTCGCGAGATTTCAGAGGTAAACGAGATTTCGTTTCCCTTGCTGCAAATCTCACAGAAAAGATTCAGAAGTGTCCTGATAATGAGTACACATGACGTCCAGGCTGGATGGTCATGTGTATTCATTATCAGGACACTGCAGTAACGTTAATCTCTGTTTATGTGGCTGCACATCACAGCTGTGTAAATCAATAGAGATGTGTATGATGCTGACTGGTCACTGATTGGTCAGCGTGATACACGTAAACACGCCCAGTTAAAAACAATACATGCCCAGTTGGACATAACGGAAAAAAAAACGCCCAGTCGTCCATTTCAAACCTCATATATATATATATATAAATAAAACCGCTCATAACTTGGCCAAAAATGAAAGTTTTAAAAAAAGAAATAAAAAATGTTACTGTTATCTACATTGCAGCGCCGATCACATGCAATAGGAGATAGGGATTTCAGAATCTGGTGACAGAGCCTCTTTAAAGTGGTTGTCTAGATTAAAGACCCCATTTTATCCAAACCCAATTAGTATTAGTAAACTCTGAACGAGGGCCCCCCCCCAACTTCTGGGTTCCCCTACAGATTATATCCATTCTCTGGGAGACCGAGTAGTGGGACACCATGGGATCAGCTTATCGTTTGGAACCCATCTAACCAGTGGCGGATCATCATTAGGGTGGTTAGGGTGGCCACCCGGTGCCAAGGCTCCTCCCTGATCGGACCCCCTCATGATCAGTGAGGTCGCTAGCATCGGAGGGGGCCCCGATGCTAGCGAGCGTCACATTCACTTGCATCTGCGTCCTCAGGACGCAGATACAAATGAATACTATAGGCTGCAGGCCACGTTAGGCCTGCAGCCCAACGTGATGACATCCCTGCATCACTCTGGTCTGCGCATGCTTCCTGACCGGAGCCTGTGCAGCGCTCCGTCTGTAGCGGGAACAGGGCAAAGTACGTACATTTTTTTTGGGGGGGGGGGGCTGTGTGGCAATATGCAGGAGAGGATTTCTGTGTAGCTCTATGTACAAAGGGGGGGGGCGCTGTGTGGCACTATGTACGGGAGGGCGCTGTCGTACACAAGGGGGGAGGGGCGCGGTGAGCAGCGCCGTACACATGGGGGGAGGGGCGCGGTGAGCGGCGCCGTACACATGGGGGGAGGGGGCTGTGTGCGGCGCCGTACACAAGGGGGGAGGGGGCTGTGTGCGGCGCCGTACACAAGGGGGGAGGGGGCTGTGTGCGGCGCCGTACACAAGGGGGGAGGGGGCTGTGTGCGGCGCCGTACACAAGGGGGGAGGGGGCTGTGTGCGGCGCCGTACACAAGGGGGGAGGGGGCTGTGTGAGGCGCTATACACAAGGGGGGGGGCTGTGTGCGGCGCCATACACAAGGGGGGGCTGTGTGCGGCGCCATACACAAGGGGGGGCTGTGTGCGGCGCCATACACAAGGGGGGCTGTGTGCGGCGCCATACACAAGGGGGGGGGGCTGTGTGCGGCACCATACACAAGGGGGGGGGGGTTGTGTGCGACGCCATATACAGGGGGGGGGTTGTGTGCGACGCCATACACAAGGGGGGGGGGTTGTGTGCGACGCCATACACAAGAATGAGCTGTCTGCACTAACAGTATGCAGGTAATATTTCATCTGGTTTAGTGGTATGAAATAACTGCATATGTATATAGATTTAAAAAAAATTGTGTGAGAGGAGGGACATATGCTTTGGGGCTTGTAACACTCCTGGACGCGCTAGAAAACAACGATGCAGTTCTCTACATACCGCCTTCTGAATTGACTGCATTATTGATACAGTAAGGGAGTGTTCACATCTGCGTTGGGGTTCCCTTGATGGCTTCCGCCAGACCTTTCCGTCAGAGGAACCCATCAACGGAAAGGCAAACGGAAACCATAGTTTCCGTTTGAATTACCATTGATTTCAATAATATTGTTTCCGTTGCAAATGATTTCCGGTTGTCTCCATTCCGTAAGGTTTAAGTTTTTTGGTGGAATCAATAGCGCAGTAGACTTATAGACTTTCCATTGAGACCATACACTGCTAGGAGGAATGCCAATCAGGAACAAAGTGGCACAGCGCTCAACCGAGCCATTCTGCCGCTTCATTTAAGCGATCGGTGGGGGCCAAAGCTCTTGGACCCCCACCGATCAAAACTACTGACATTTCACTATGACATGTCAAAAGTATTTTTTAAAAGGTTTAGAGGTGTTAGCATTTAATACATCAAATAAAAAAAAATCTTCTGAACACCTTCTTAAAACTACTTCTTGAGATACAGCTGTATTTTTATTCTGTATACAGAGCAGATGTATCTAGCACTAAAACCTGTGTGACAGGTCCGCGGGACTGACTTGTTCAGTGACAACGGGCCCTGCGTGTCTCTGACACGCGGGACCGAGCGGTTATTGATCACATCTAACAAATATATAAACTCCTAGAGCAATGTAATAGCGGGCTAGGTCGTGTCCCACGAGAACACCCTCTCTTTCTCAACAATTGGGCAACTCCAAGACTAATACCATACAAGCGAAGCGGAGTACAGAGCCATATTTATAAAAGTATAACAAATGTATTGACACAGAGGTAAGACAAATATTTAAAATAGGTATATTCAAAAAGAGAAGACTCTATAAGTGTTTACACGGCATGACAGGGAAATAGACCAACCATATAATATAACAAGTAAGCTGTAGTCCCTATATTAGAGATGTAAAGAGTGGGCAGTGCAGTAACCTGAGCGTGCCAAAGCCCTATCTAATATGAAAGTGCCTATGATCAGGACAGTATAGTCCATATAAAGATAGGAGAAGCCAAGGTATCAGGAAATAGACAGCACCTTACCCATCTCAATGGTCCTAGAAACCTGCATGCCACGTGCAGAACCCGCAAAAAATAAGCCCTCACACCGCTGAATTGACCAAAAAATAATAAAGTTATGGCTCTCGGAATATGGTGAAACAAAAACGGGTTGTTTTTTTTTAACAAATATTTTTGACTTTGTAAAAGTAGTAAAATATAAAACAAAAAAAACAAAACTATAAATCTGGTATCACCGTAAACGTATTGAGTCTTAGAAAAAAATTAAGTTGTCGTTTTTACCGCACGGTGAAAGCCGTAAAAACTAAACCCAAAAAACAATGGATGAGTCGCAGCTTTTTCCAATTTCAGATTGCAAAGAATTTTATTTTCAGTTTCTCAGTACATTAAATGGTACTTTAAATCGTGTCACTAGAAACTGCAACTCCTGCAAGAAATAAGCCCTCACACCACTCTGAAGAAAAAAAAAAAAAAAGTTATGGCTCTTGGAAAGCGGGAAGGGAAAAACTAAAATGAAAAAGCAAAAAATGGATCAGTCCTGAAAGGATTAATTAATTTCTCATGACAAACCATTTATGACCTCGTGGGGTATTGCCGTACTCGGGAGAAATTGCTTTACAAATGTTGGGGTGCTTTTTCTCCTTTACCCTTTGTGAAAATTAAACATTTTTGTGGAAAAAATTTGATATTCATTTTCACGGCCTAATTCTAATAAATTCTGCAAAAGATCTGTGGGGTTTAAATGCTCGCTATACCCTTAGATAGATTCCTTAAAGAGGCTGTGTCACCACATTATAAGTGCCCTATCTCTTACATAATTAGATCGGCGCTATAATGTAGGTAACAGCAGTGTTTTTTATTTAGAAAAAACAAATTTACCAAATGATGACCTATTTTAGCTTTATGCTAATGTCTTTCTTAGACAACTGGGCGTGTTTTTACTTTTGAGCAGGTGGGCGTTGTGGAGAGAAGTGTATGACGCTGACCAATCAGCGTCATACACTTCTCTCCATTCATGTATTCAGTACAGTGATCCTGCGTTGTTCCCTACGTGTAATCACATACACCCACATTAACGTTACTGAAGTGTCTTAGACATCACCTCCAGCCAGGACGGGATGTCTATTCACAATTCCGACACTTCGGTAACGTTTGTGTGGGACTTACAGCACAGCAAGCGTAATCTCGCGAGATCACGCTGTAAATGACAGTTTACAGCGAGATCACGCTTGCGGTGCTGTAAATCCCACACAAACATTACCGAAGTGTCGGGATTGTGAATAGACATCCCGTCCTGGCTGGAGGTGATGTCTAAGACACTTCAGTAACGTTAATGTGGGTGTATGTGATTGCACGTAGGGAACAACGCAGGATCACTGTACTGAATACATGAATGGAGAGAAGTGTAGGACGCTGATTGGTCAGCGTCATACACTTCTCTCCACAATGCCCACTTAGTCAAAAGTAAATACACGCCCAGTTGGGCATTAAGAGTCATTAGCATAAAGCTAAAATCGCTCATAACTTGGTGAAAATAGATTGCTTTTCTAAATAAAAACCACTGCTGTTACCTACATTACAGAGCCAATCACATTATGTAGAAGATAGGCCACTTATAATATGGTCACAGAGCCTCTTTAAGGGGTGTAGTTTCCCAAATGGGGTCACTTTTGAGGGGTTCCACTATTTTGGTACCTCAGGGGCTTTGCAAATGCGACATGACACCCAAAAACTATTCCAGCTAAATTTGCGCTCCAAAAGCCAAAGATTTTCATTTTCATTGTCTAATTCCACTAAATTCAGCAAACAAAACTGTGGGGTCAAAATGCTAACTCTACCCCTCAAAAAATTCCTTGAGGGGTGTAGCTTCCCAAATGGGGTCACTTTTGGGGTGTTTCCACTGTTTTGGTCCCTCCAGTGCATTGCAAACGCGACATGGCACTGAAAACCAATCCAGCAAAATCTGTGCTTCAAAATCCAAATGGTGCTCCTTCCCTTTTGAGCTCTGCCGTGGGTCTATACAGCAATTTATTACCACATATGGGGTATTTCCGTAATCGGGAGAAATAGCTTTACAAGTTTTTGGGTGCTTTTTATTCTTTATGCCTTGTAAAAATGTTTATATAGATTTTTATTTTCACAGACAAACTCCAATAAATATAGCAAAAGACCTGTGGGGTCAAGATGCTAACTATAGCCATAGATAAATTCCTTGAGGTGTGTAGTTTCCAAAACCATGTCTCTTTTGGGGAGTTTCCACTGTTTTGGCACCACAAGACCTCTTCAAACCTGACATGGTGCCTAAAATATATTCTAAAAAAAGGAGGCCCCAAAATCCACTAGGTGCTCTTTTACTTCTGAAGCCTGTGTTTCAGTCCATTACCACACTAGAGCCATGTGTGTGATATTTCTAAAAACTGGAGAATCTGGGCAATAAATATGGAGTTGCGTTTCTCTGGTAACACCTTCTGTATTACAGAAGAAAAAAAAAAGTATTACAAATGAATTTCAGCAAAAAAAAATAAAAAATTTGTAAATTTCCCTTCTACTTTGTTTTAATTCCTGTGAAACGCCTAAAGGGTTAAGAAACTTTCGGAATGCTGTTTTGAACACTTTGAGGGGTGCAGTTCTTAAAATTAGGTGAGTTAGGGGGTCTATATAGTACATAAGACCCTCAAAGCCACTTCACAACTGAACTGGTCCTTGAAAAATAGCCTTGAAATTTTCTTGAAAACGTGAGAAATTGCTGCTAACGTTCTAAGCCGTGTAACGTCCTAGAAAAATAAAATGTTTAAAAAACAATGCAAATATAAAGTAGACATATAGAATGTGTGAAATAGTAACTATTTTGTGTGGTATAACTATCTGTTTTACAAGCCGATACATTTAAAATTAGAAAAATCATAATTTTTGCAAATTTTCTCTTAATTTTGGTGTTTTTCACAAATAAGCAATGAATTTATTGGCCAAATTTTTTCACTAACAAAGTACAATATGTCACGAGAAAATCTCACGTACTATTAGGTCATGGTTAACTGTATCGTTCGCGCTCCATGACCTATTAGTACGTCACAGGAGGAACACCCATTTCGGCTGTCATCCCGGCACATACAGGAGCTGTGACAACTGCTGTCTTTTACAGTAGTTGCTGCAGCTCCTTCAGCGGGGACCGATCGCGGTGTCACCGCTGATTAACCCCTTAGAAGCCGCGTTCAATAGCGATCACGGCTTCTTAGGGGTTAAACTACCATAGTCGGCTCGGTACATAATAGCGGGCGGCGATGGTTGCTATGGCAACCGGAGGCCTAATAATGGCGCCCGGCTATGCCATTATACGGAAGCCTAGTGGGTCCTGACAAAGTCAGGACCCACTATGCTTGCTGTCAGAGAGTAGCTGACAGCTCTAATACGCTGCACTATGCGTTAGAATTGCGATCACGGCCTCCAGCCCTCAAGTCCCCTAGCGGGACAAAGTAAAAAAAAGTAAAGAAAAAGTAGTGTAAAAATAAAGTTTTAAAAGTAATAAATGTAGAAATCCCCCTTTTTCCCTTATCCGTCCTTTAGTTTGTTTATTTTTATTAATAATATACATAATTGGTATCGCCACGTCCGTAATGGCCTGAGCTACAAAAGTATTTCGTTATTTATCCCGCTTGGTGAACGCCATAAAAGAAAATAAACCATACCAGAATGACAATTTTTTGGTCACTTCACCGCCCAAAAAAATGGAACAAAAAGAGATCAAAAAGTCGCATGTATCTAAAAATGGTACTGATCAAAGCTACAGTTCGTTACGCAAAAAAATAAGTCCCCTCACGGCTTTCTTGATGGAAAAATAAAAAAAAGTTATGGCTCTTCGAATAAGGCAAAACAAAAAGTAAATGATTTTTTTATAAAAAATATTTTATTGTGCAAACATTTATAGCGCACGGTGAACGCTGTAAAAAAAAGGAATGCAAAACAATAGTAGAGTTGCTGTTTTTTAGTCACCACGCCTCTTAAAAATAGAATAAAAACTGATCAAAAAGTCGCATGCAATCCATGAAAACTACAATAAATTCCTCAAGTGGTCTAGTTTCCAAAATGGAGTCACGTTTAAGGGGTATCCCCTGTACTGGTACCTCAGAAGCTCTGCAAATGGGACATGGCGCCCAGAAACCAATCCAGCAAAATCTACATGCCAGATATCACTCCTGCCTTTGTCCAACCAGCAGTTTATGACCACATATGGCGTATTGCTGTAATCGGGAGAAATTGCTTTACAAATGTTGGGGTGCTTTTCCTCCTTTATTCCTTGTCAAAATTACAAATTCGTACCTTTTATCCGAAAAATTTGATTTTCAATTGCACAGCCTTAATTCCACAAAATGCAGCAAAAAACCTGTGGGATCTAAATGCCCACTATACCCCTCGGTAAGTTCCTTGAGGGGTGTAGTTTGCCAAGTGGGGCCACTTTTGGGGGGTTTACATGGTTTTGGCACCCCAAGACCTCTTCAAACCGTAAATGGTGCGTAATAAAAAGGAGGCCTCAAAATCCACTAGGGGCTCCTTTGCTTCGGAGGCCTGTGCTTCAGTCCATTACCACACTAGGGCCACATGTGGGATATTTCTCAAAACTGCAGAATCTGGGCAATAAGTATTGAGGTGCGTTTCTCTGGTAAAACCTTCTGCTTTACAGAAAAAAAAAAATTTGAATAAAAAGGATTTTCTGCCCAAAAAATAAAATAATGAAATTTGTGAATTTCACCTCTACATTGCTTTAGATTCCTGTGAAACACATAAAGGGTTAATAAACTTTCTAAATGCGGCTTTGAATACTTTGAGGGGTCTAGTTTCTAAAGTGGGGTGTTTTATGGGGGTTTCTAATATATAAGCCCCTCAAAGCAGCTTCAGAACTGAACTGGTACCTAAAAAAATAGGCTTTTGAAATTCTATTCAAAATATGAGAAATTGCTGCTTATGTTCTAAGCCGTGTAGTAGACATATGGGATATGTGAACTAGTAACTTTTTTGGGTGGTATGACCCTCTGTCTTACAAGCAGATGCATTTAATTCCAGAAAAATGCTATTTTTTTTGTCACATTTTTGCAAAATTTTGCTATTTTTCGCAAATAAACGCTGAATATATCGACCAAATTTTACCACTAACAAAGCCCAATGTCTCACGAGAAAACAATCTCAGAATTGCTTGGATAGGTTTAAGCATTCCGATGTTATTACCACATAAAGTGGCCTTAAAGGGAATGTGTTGCCAGAAAAACATGTTTTTTTTTTAAAAAATTAAACATTTAGTGTGTGGGTGATTAAACATTGTTCAAATTTTTTTATTTTTTTTTTTGCACGAGCCAGGAAATATTATAAATTATTTCTAATTTATAATACTACCCTTTTTTGGTCACTAGATGGAGCTGTTCCCAAAATTGCAGCATTGCAACATTGGGTTAAAAGCCCTCGCTCTAGTGAGCTCTCCGCATTCCCCCCTCCTTCATCCTGGCTAGTGCCGGGATAAACGAGGGGTTTGAAAGGTTTAACCTCCTACACTGTGTGTCGCCATTTTTTGAGGTAACCCACAGTGTAGTAGGTTTACATACAGTAGTAAACACACACAAACACGAACATACATTGAAATCTCTTACCTGCTCCTGCCGCCGCGGCTCCCTCCGGCCCGTCCGCTCCGTTTGCTGCCGCTGTTCCATGTGCACAAGTCCGGAAGCCGCGACCGGAAGTAGTAATATTACTGTCCGGCCGCGACTTCCGGTCCACAGGAAAATGGCGCCGGACGGCGCCAATTTCGAATAGGACTGTGTGGGAGCGGCGCATGCGCAGTTCCCACACAGACGCCGTACACGGCAGTCAATGGGACGGGAGCCGTTCGCAGTCCCTATGGGACTGTGGCTGCCGTATTCCATGTCTGTGTGTGTCGTTAATCGACACACACAGAAATGGAACAAAAAATGGCAGCCCCCATAGGGAAGAAAAAGTGTAAAAATAAGAAAAAGTAAAACACAAACACACAAATGAATATAAACGTTTTTATTAAAGCACTAACATCTTTAACATATAAAAAAATTATTTGTGATGACACTGTTCCTTTAAGGCTCAGAGCCCATTTTTCAAATCTGACATATTTCACTTTATGTGGTAATAACGTCGGAATGCTTAAACCTACCCAAGCGATTCTGAGATTGTTTTCTCGTGACACATTGGGCTTCATGTTCGTGGTAAAATTTGGTCGATATATTCAGTGTTTATTGGTGAAAAATTGCAAAATGTAGAGAAAATTTTGAAAAAATTGAATTTTTCAGAATTTAAATGCATCTGCTTGTAAAACAGACGGTTATACCACCCAAAATAGTTACTAGTTCACATTTCCCATATGTCTACGTTAGATTGGCATCGTTTTTTGAACATTCTTTTATTTTTCTTGGACGTTACAAGGCTTAGAACATAAACAGCAATTTCTCATATTTTTAAGAAAATTTCAAAAGCCTTTTTTTTAAGGTACCTCTTGAGTTCTGAAGTGGTTTTGTGGGGCCTATGTATTAGAAACCCTGATAAAACACCCCATTTAAAAACTAGACCCCTCAAAGTATTCAAAACAGCAGTTAGAAAGTTTTTTAACCCTTCAGGCATGTCACAGGAATTAAAGCAAAGTGGAGGTGAAATTTGCAAATTTCATTTTTCTTGCTGAATTTCAATTTTATTCATTTTTTTTTCTGTAACACAGAAGGTTTTACCAGAGAAACACTACTAAATATGTATTGCCCAGATTCTGCAGTTTTTAGAAATGTCCCATATGTGGCCCTACTGCGCTCCTGGACTAAAACACAAGCCCTAGAAGCAAAGAAGCACCTAGTGCATTTTGAGTCCTCTTTTTTATTAGAATATATTTTAGGCAGCATGCCAGGTTTGCAGAGGTGTTGAGGTGTCAAAACAGTAGGAATCCCCCAATAGTGACCCCATTTTGGAAACTACACTCCTCAAGGAATTAATTTAGGGTTGTTGTTACCATTTTGACCGCACAGTTTTTTCACAGCACGTATTTGAATTGGGCTCTGAAATGAAAAAAAAGTCATTTTTTCCAATAAAATGTCATTTGTGATCAAAATTTCTTATTTTCACAGGGAACAAAATACCCCATTTTGTTGCCCAATTTGTCCTTCGTGTGGCAATACCCCATTTGTGGTGATAAACTGCCGTTTGGGCCCATGGGAGGGCTCAGAAGGAAAGGAGCGCTATATGTTTGTTGGAGTCCAGATTTTGCTGGATTGGTTTTCGGGTGCCATGTCGCATTTGCAGAGCCTCAGAGGTATCAAAGCAATGGAAACCCACCAAAAGTGACCACATTTTGGAAACTACACCCCTCAAGCAATTCATTTATGGTTGTTGTTAGCATTTTGACCACACAGTTTTTTCACAGCACCTATTTCAATTGGGCTGTGACATTAAAAAAAATGACATTTTTTCCAATAAGATGTAATTTTTTACCAAAATTTCTTATTTTCACAGGGAACAAAATACTAAATTTTGTTGCCCAATTTCTCCTGAGTGCATCAATACCCCATTTGTGGCAATAAACTGCCGTTTGGGCCCATGGGAGGCCTCAGAAGGAAAGGAGCGCTGTGTGTTCTTTGGAGTACAGATTTTGCTGGATTGGTTTTCGGGTGCCATGTCGCATTTGCAGAGCCCCAGAGGTATCAAAGCAATAGAAACCCACCACAAATGACCCCATTTTGGAAACTACACCCCTCAAGGAATTCATTTATGGGTGTTGTGACCATTTTGACCCCATAGTTTCTTCACAGAGCTTATTTGAATTGGGCTGGGAATTAAAACAAAATTATTTTTTTCAAATAATATATGTCGTTTTGGCTGAAAATTTCTTATTTTCACAAGAAACAAAATACCCCATTCTGTTGCGCAATTTGTTCTGAGTGCGGCAATACCCCATTTGTTGTGATAAACTGCCGTTTGGGCCCATGGGAGGGATCACAAGGAAAGGACCACCATTTGGCCTACTGGGGATTTTCTAGTGCGAAGTCATGTATGCAGAAGCCCCTGAGGTACCAGTACAGTTGAAACCCGCAAGAAGTGACCCCGTTTTAAAAACGACACCCTTAAGGCATTCATCTAGAGGTGTAGTGAGCATTTTGACCGGAGACCTACACCCCATAAACTGTAATGTGGGTTCTCCCGGGTATGGCAATACCCTACATGTGGCTGTTATCAGCTGCCTGGACACACAGCAGGGCCCAGAGGGGAAAGACGAGGGGGGATAAGCTGTGTGGAGTGCATCAGGGTAAGTAAAATAGGGGTAAATTATAAACCAAGGGATGTATGATAAATTTTAAAACACTCTCATACAGAGCTCTGGTTATTCGGGACACGTGTCACATTGATATATTGTGTCATCCATTATCGCCCTCTTATAGCAGACTTCGCACCTCTTTTGACTTTTTCCCTTCTTGCCAGTTTGGGGAACTTCTCCTGGAAAGTGTTGCCCTGGTACGATGCGTGTGGGCTCGCTTCCAGAAGTACTGGGTGCCCCCCCTTCTTGGTCCCTAAAGATTAGGTTCTTGATAATCACCTCTTGAAATTCCAGGAAAGTTCCCGTCTGGCCTGCACATCGACGTAGCACGTACGCATTGTACAATGCCATCTGTATGATGTGCCCGGCCAGCTTCTTATACCACACCGCATGGCGCTGTAGGGCTTCAGGGCTTGATCTTACAAGTCCATCCCTCCCATGTACCTATTGTAGTCCAGGATGCAGTCTGGTTTGGGGGTGGCCTTTCCTTCATATATCCTAAACCTGTAGGTATAGCCTGATGCACTCTCACAGCTTATACATCTTCACGCCATACCTTGCCCTCTTACCCGGCAGGTACCGGCGGAATTTAACCCTCCCTTTAAAATGTACCAGGGACTCATCAATAGAAATACACTTCTCGGGGGTGTATGCTTGGGAAAACCGGGCACTGAAACGGTCTAATAGGGGTCTCCGTTTATACAAACGGTCAAAACTGGGGTCATCTCGGGGTGGGCACGGCTCATTATCAGTATAATGTAAGAAGCGAAGTATTGCCTCATTTATTTATTTTTTTAGGTTCCAGTTCAGTTCTGAAGTTGCTTTGAGGGGCCCATATATTAGAAACCCCTATCAAATACCCCATTTTAGAAACTAGACCCCTCAAAGTATTAACAACAGCATTTAGAAAGTTTATGAACCCTTTAGGTGTTTCACAAAAATTTAGAGCAATGTAGAGGTGAAATTTACATTTTTTTTGTCAGAAAATCCTCTTTATACCATTTTTTTATAACACAAAAGGATTTATCAGAGAAACGCAACTTAATACTTATTGCCCAGATTCTGCAGTTTTGAGAAATATCCAACATATGGCCCTAGTGCGCTAATGGACTGAAGCAAAGGAGGACCTAGTGGATTTTGAAGCCTCTTTTTTATTAGGCACCATGTCCGGTTTGAAGAGGTCTTGTGGTGCCAAAACATTGGGAACCCCCCAAAAGTGATCCCAATTTGGAAACTAGACCTCTTGAGGAATCCATTGTAGTTTTCTTGGGGTGCATGCGGCTTTTTGATCAGTTTTTATTCTATTTTTAGGTGGCGTGGTGACTAAAAAACAGCAATTCTACTATTTATTTTTTTTTATTTTTTTTTTACAGCGTTCACCGTGCGCTATAAATGACATTCACTTTATTCTGCGGGGCGATACGATTACGGCGATACCAGATGTTTATAGTTTTTTTTTAATGTCTTATGGCGTTTGCACAATAAAATACGTTTTGTAAACAATCATTCACTTTTTGTGTTACCTTATTCTAAGAGCCAGAACGTTTTTATTTTTCAATCAATAAAGCCGTGCGAGGACTTATTTTTAGCGTAACGAACTGTAGTTTCGATCAGTACCATTTTTCGGTACATGCGACTTTTTGATCTCTTTTTATTCCATTTTTTGGGAGGTGAAGTGACCAAAGAATTGTGATTGTGGTTCGGTTTATTATTATTTTATTTTACGGCGTTCACCGTGCGGGATAAATAATGAAATAATTTTGTAGTTCAGGCCGTTACGGACGCGGCGATACCAATTATGTATAGTTTATTTGTTTGTTTATATATTTTTATTAATAATAAAGGACTGATAAGGGAAAAAGGGGGATTTTTACTTTTAATACTTTTAAATCTTTTATTTTCTTATTTTTACACATCTTTTTTTAACTTTTTTTTACTTTATTACTTTGTCCCACTAGGGGACTTGAGGGCAGGAGGCCCTGATCGCTATTCTAATACACTGCACTACATGCGTAGTGCAGTGTATTAGAACTGTCAGCTACTCACTGACAGCAAGCATAGTGGGTCCTGACGTTGTCAGGACCCACTAGGCTTCCGTCTATGGCATAGCCGGACGCCATTGTTTGGTGTCCGGTTGCCATAGTCACCATCGCCGGCCGCTATCGCGTAGCAGGCCGGCGATGGCAGCTTAACCCCTAAAAAGCCGCGATCTCTATAGAACGCGGCTTTTAAGGGGTTAATCAGCGGGGACACAGCGATCGGTCCCCGCTGTAGGAGCTGTGACAGCTGCTGAACAAGACAGCAGCGTCACAGCTCCTGTATGTGTCGGGAGGACGGCCGAAACGGCCGTTACTCCCGAGACGTACTATTACGGCATGGAGCGCGAAAGATACAGCTGCCATGACGTAATAGTACGTCAAGGAGCGGGAAGGGGTTAAGGCCAAAACAAGGCTGAGTCCTTAACCCCTTGAAAAGGTGTTGAGGTGCCAAAACAGTAGGAATCCCCCAATAGTGACCCCATTTTGGAAACTACACCCCTCAAGGAATTAATTTATGGTTGTTATCATTTTGACCACACAGTTTTTTCACAGCACCTATTTTAATTGGGCTGTGAAATTAAAAAAAATGAAATTTTTTCCAAGATGTAATTTATGATCAAAATTACCTATTTTCACAGGGAACAAAATACCCCATTTTGTTGCCCAATTTGTCCTGAGTGCGGCAATACCCCATTTGTGGTGATAAACTGCCGTTTGGGCCCATGGGAGGGCTCAGAAGGAAAGGAGCGCTATGTGTTTGTTGGAGTCCAGATTTTGCTGGATTGGTTTTCGGGTGTCATGTCGCATTTGCAGAGCCCCAGAGGTATCAAAGCAATGGAAACCCACCAGAAGTGACCCCATTTTGGAAACTACACCCTTCAAACAATTCATTTATGGGTAATGTGACTATTTAGACCCCATAGTTTCTTCACAGAACTTATTTGAATTGGGCTGGGAATTCAAACAAAATTATTTTTTCCAATAATATGTAGTTTTGGCTGAAAATTTCTAATTTTCACAAGAAATAAAATACCCCATTCTGTTGCCCAATTTGTCCTGAGTGCGGCAGTACCCCACTTGTGGTGATAAACTGCCGTTTGGGCCCATGGGAGGTCTCAGAAGAAAAGGACCACCATTTGGCCTACTGGGGATTTTTTGGTGCGAAGTCATGTATACAGAAGCCCCTGAGGTACCAGTACAGTTGAAACCCCCAAGAAGTGACCCCGTTTTAAAAACTACACCCTTGAGGCTTTCATCTAGAGGTGTAGTGAGCATTTTGACCGGAGACATACACCCCATAAACTGTAATGTGGGTTCTCCCGGGTATGGCAATACCCTACATGTGGCTGTTATCAGCTGCCTGGACACACAGCAGGGCCCAGAGGGGAAAGACGAGGGGGGATAAGCTGTGCGGAGTGCATCAGGGTAAGTAAAACTGGGGTAGATTAAAAATCAAGGGATGTATGATACATTTTGAAGCACACTTTCATACGGAGCCTTAGTTTTTCGGGACACGTGTCACATTGATATATTGTGTCCTTCCTTATCCCCCTCTTATAGCAGACTTTGTACCTCTTGACTTTTTCCTTTCTTGCCAGTTTGGGCAACTTCTCCTGGAAAGTGTTGCCCTGGTACGATGCGTGTGGCCTCGCCTCCAGAAGTACTGGGTGCCCCCCCTTCTTGGTCCCTAAAAATTAGTTTCTTGATAACCACCTCTTGAAATTCCAGGAAAGTTCCCGTCTGGCCTGTACATCGATGTAGCACGTACGCAATGTACTATGCCATCTGTATGATGTGCCCGGCCAGCTTCTTGTACCACACCGCATGGCGCTGTAGGGCTTCAGGACTTGATCTGACAAGTCCACCCCTCCCATGTACCTATTGTAGTCCAGGATGCAGTCTGGTTTGGGGGTCTCTGTACAGGTACATGTGTACTGGTGTGACATCTCTCTTGTCCTTGTACTTGACACACAATATGTTGCTGCTGGATTGTGCCCTGCTCTCACCCCTTCTGAGTGTTTGCCCTGCAGAGTCTTAGGGAGGCCTCTCAGATTTCTTCTAGCACTGGCGCATGACTTCTGGGAGTGAGGCAGTTGAAGAGTGGGACGCTGGTATAAAAATTATCCAGGTAGAGGTGGTAACCCTGGTCCAGCAGTGGGTGCACCAAATCCCACACAATTTTTGCATTAACTCCCAGTAAGGGGGGTGGATTCTGGGGGCTGAATACTGGTGTCCTTCCCTTCATATATCCTACATTTGTAGGTATACCCTGATGCACTCTCGCACAGCTTATAGATCTTCACGCCATACCTTGCCCTCTTACTCGGCAGGTACTGGTGGAATTGAACCCTCCCTTTAAAATGTACCAAGGACTCATTAATAGAAATACACTTCTCGGGGGCGTATGGTTGGGAAAACCAGGCACTGAAACGGTCTAATAGGGGTCTCCATTTATACAAACGGTCAAAACTGGGGTGATCTCGGGGTGGGCAATGCTCATTATCAGTATAATGTACGAAGCAAAGTATTGCCTAATTTATTTATTTTTTTAGGTTCCAGTTCATGTCCGGTTTGAAGAGGTCTTGTGGTGCCAAAACAGTGGAAAACCCCCAAAAGTGACCCCATTTTGGAAACTAGACAACTTGAGGAATTCATTGTAGTTTTCTTGGGGTGCATGCGACTTTTTGATCAGTTTTCATTCTATTTTTAAGTGGCGCGGTGACTAAATAACAGCAATTCTACTATTGTTTTTTCATTCTATTTTTTTTACAGCGTTCACCGTGCGATGTAAATGACATCTTCACTTTATTCTGTGTGGCGATACGATTACGGCGATACCAGATGTTTATAGTTTTTTTTATGTCTTATGGCGTTTGCACAATAAAATAAGTTTTGTAAAAAATCATTCACTTTTTGTGTTACCTTATTCTAAGAGCCATAACTTTTTTATTTTTCTATCAATAAAGCCGTGCGAGGACTTATTTTTTGCGTAACGAACTGTAGTTTCCATCAATACCATTTTTAGGTACATGCGACTTTTTGATCTCTTTTTATTCCGTTTTTTGCGAGGTGAAGTGACCAAAGAATTGCGATTCTGGTACGGTTTATTATTATTTTCTTTTACGGCGTTCACCGCGCGGGATAAATAACGAAATAATTTTGTAGTTCAGGCCGTTACGGACGCGGCGATACCAATTATGTATAGTTTGTTTGTTTATATATTTTTATTAATAATAAAAGGACTGATAGGGGAAAAAGGGGGATTTTTACTTTTATTACTTTTAAATCTTTTATTTTCTTATTTTTACACATCTTTTTTTAACTATTTTTTTAACTTTTTTACTTTGTCCCACTATGGGGACTTGAGGGCAGGAGGCCCTGATCGCTATTCTAATACACTGCACTACATGCGTAGTGCAGTGTATTAGAACTGTCAGCTACTCACTGACAGCAAGCATAGTGGGTCCTGACTTCGTCAGAACCCACTAGGCTTCCGTCGATGGCATAGCCGGACGCCATTGTTTGGTGTCCGGTTGCCATAGTCACCATCGCCGGCCGCTATCGTGTAGCAGGCCGGCGATGGCAGCTTAACCCCTAAAAAGCCGTGATCGCTATGAACACAGCTTTTCAGGGGTTAATCAGCGGGGACACAGCGATCGGTCCCCGCTGTAGGAGAGGTGACAGCTGCTGTACGAGACAGCAGCTGTCACAGCTCCAGTATGTGTCGGGAGGACGGCCGAAATGGCCGTTACTCCCGTGACGTACTATTCTGTCATGGAGAACGAACAGGGCGCTTTCCATGACGGAACAGTACGTCACTGAGCGTTAAGGGAGGAGGGGGCCCAAGTTATAGCAACAGCCCAGGGTCCATGGTACACTTAACCCCTTCCCGCTGCGGCCACTTTTGACCTTCCTGACCACCTTATTTTTAAAATCTGACGTGTGTCACTTTATACGGTAATAACTTTGAAACGGTTTTACCTATCCAAGTGATACTGAGATTGTTTTCTCGTGACACATTGTACTTTACGTTAGTGGTAAAATGTGGTCGATACATTCAGTATTTAATTGTGAAAAACAGCAAAATTTTGCGAAAAATTGCAAAAACTTGCATTTTCCTAAATTTAAATGCATCTGCTTATAAGACTGATCGTAATACCACACAGAATAGTTGCTAATTAACATTCCCCATATGTCTACTTTAGTTGGTCTTCGTTTTTTTGAACATCCTTTTATTTTTCTAGGACGTTACAAGGCTTAGAACTTTGCAGAAATTTCACACATTTTCAAGAAAATTTCAAAAGGCTATTTTTACATGGATCAGTTGATTTGTGAAGTGGCTTTGAGAGGCCTATACAATACAAACCCCCATAAGTCACCACATTTTAAAAACTGCACCCCTCAAAGTATTCAAAGCAGTATTTAGAAAGTTTCTTAACCCTTTAGGCATTTTACAAGAATTAAATCAAAGTAGAGGTAATATTTACAAATTTAATTTTTTCTGCAGAAATTCATATTTAATCCATTGTTTTCTGTAACACAGAAGGTTTTACCAGATAAACCGAACTCTATATATCGCCCAGATTCTGCAGTTTTTAGAAATACCCCACATGTGGCCCTAGTGTGCTAATGGACTGAAACATAGGCCACAGAAGCAAAGGAGCACGTAGAGTTTTTTGGGGCCTTCTTTTTATTAGAATATATTTTAGGCACCATGTCAGGTTTGAGGAGTTCTTGTGATGCCAAAACAAAGGAAAACCCCCCAAAAAGACGCAATTTTGGAAACTACACACCACAAGGAATCCAGGGGTGTAGTGAGCATTTTGACCCCACAGGTCTTTTATAGATTTTATGAAACTTTGGACATGAAAATGAGATGTAGTTTTAGCTAAAAAAATTATAATAAAAAAAAATGTCCACAAGGAATAAAGACGAAAAAGCCCCCTAACATTTGTAAAGCAACCAAGGCAGGGCTCAGAGTAGAAGGAGCGCCATTTGGCGTACAGATTTTCAGGATTGAGTTCTTTGTACCATGTCGCTTTTGCAAAGCCCCTAAGGTACCAGTACAGTGGAAACTACCCAAACGTGACTCCATTTACAAAACTTTTCTCAACACATGAAAGGAGAAAAAACACCCTAACATTTGTAAAGCAATTTCTCATGAGTACGGCAATACCCCATATGTGGTCATAAACTGCTGTTTGGGCAAACAGTAGGGCTGAGAAGGGAAGGAGCTCCATTTGGCTTTTGGAGCGCAGATTTTGCTGGATTGGTTTCTGGGCGCTAAGTCGCATTTGAAAAGCCCCTGTAGGACCAAAACAGTGGAAACCCCCCAGAAGTGACCTCATTTTTCGAAACTACACCCCTCAAGGTATTCACCTAGGAGTGTAGTGAGCATGTTAACCCCGCAAGCGTTTTCCAGAAATTAGTGTGCACTATGTTGCAGAGTGAAAATGAGAATTTTTCCATAGATATGCCAGTATGTGGTGCCCAACTTGTGCCACCATAACAAGACAGCTCTCTAATTATTATGCTGTGTTTCCCGGTTTTAGAAACACTCTACATGTGGCCCATATCTTTTGCCTGGACATTCGACCAGGATCAGGATTGCAAGTGTACCATGCGAAATTGAGGCCTAATTTGGTGATTTATAGAGTACTAGCTTTTATACCCGGCGTTGATCGGGAGGTTGACTTATGGTATAGATAGAGTAAAAGCTCACTATTTAAATACTCAACTATGTGTTGTAAGGCCCCATGCAAACGACCGTAGAATTTGTCCGTAATTACGGACCCATTCACTTCTATTGCCCATGGACACCTTCCTGTATATTTACAGGAAGGTGTCCGTGCCGTAGAAAGGCTCCGCAAAAGATAGGACATGTCCTGTTTTTGATTATTACGGACCGTGCTCCCATACTTTATATGGGAGCACGACCCGCATAATAATTAGAGAGTATTAAAAGTTAACTTACCTGCTTCTTCCTCCAGTCCAGCCTCCCGGGATGACGTTTCATGCCATGTGACCACTGCAGCCAATCACAGGCTGCAGCAGTCACATGGACTGCCGCGTCATCCAGGGAGGTCGGACTGGATGTCAAGAGGGACGCGTCACCAAGACAGCGGTACGTATGAACATCTTTTACTTTCAATCGCTGCGGAAACTCTGCCCGAAAGGGCTGCCCCTGCTCTCTTTCCAGCAAGGATAGAGAGAATGGGCTGCCGATTAGTGCAGAGAAACCGGGTCCGTAAGTACGGGTGGAATACTGGTGACACCGGACCCACTGTTATTGGAAGCACCATTAAATATCCTTAACACTATGATCAAAATTTTTTTATTCCCTTTAGGAAATAAAAGTCCTAAGCCAGTGCTCCTAGACTAAACTACGAAGTGGTGGATGAGGGGCGGGGACTTCTGATTAATGCCCATTTGGCATCGATGTTTTAAATTCCAGTTATATTGTGTTTTATATTCGTTATATTATATGTTTTATATTCGTTATATTATATGTTTTATATTCCAGTTATGTATTGTTATACACCAGTTGCAGGTATTTTATGTATAGATTATATACCAGTTATTCTATATTTTACTTATGTTATATATGTCAATACCTTATATATATTTTTTTCATTCTTAATAAAATGAGTTTTTGCAGTCCTGTCACTGTATTTCTGGTCTCTACGGGTGGTGCAGCCACATGCTGGGAGTTGTAGTTTCACACGATACAGACGACGTGTCTATTTAATAGATGAGCAGCTCTGCACCTGAGGAGGTACTACAACCCTCAGCATGCACTCAGTGAGGTTACATAGAGGACTACTGCACTCGGGGTAATCACTACTCCCCCTATTAATCCTTTCCTCCGGGATTCACCGTCCAGACCGCGTCCTGCAGTGATATGACATTCACCGGCAGTGGAGGGAGACGTGGAGCCCCGCTGTACCTCAAACTCCACACGTTACCCCAAAACTGAGGCGGCGGCTCACCTGACTCACCCGCTTCCTGTGAGGACGCGACAGCGCGGGAAACTGGGGATGTCACGCGACACATTTGGCGCGCACGAGAAGCGCCTGCAGGACGGAGCTGAGGCGGCTGCACGCAATGATGGAGGGCAGAGCCTGGGAACAAAGGTGTCAGGTACAAATTCAATGTGTTTTTTTTTTTCGTAGCTAAAAATCATGTGTCTCATCTCGGACGGGATTATTCAGACGTAGCGGTTGTGGCGTTTTGCCGTGATTTTGCGAAATATGAATGGGACAGCTACAGTTCTGTACATCTGAACAAGAGGTTCTGCGGTAGCTGTGTTTGATATAAGAACACGTTATACAGATGTCACTGTGTGATCTGCATGCAGTATTACTGCGGTGCTTGATTATAAATGACCAGTGATAGGGATTAGTCCTTACTGCAGGTCCCAGAAGTCATCGAATGATGTACGTTGCAGCCAATTATGGGCTGCCACGTCACCAATAGGGGCGGAGCCTGTCACTGCAATCGGTTACCTGGGGAACGCTTGTCCAATCAGAAATAGCGATTCCCTGATTTTAAACCAATGAAAAAAATCGGGCTTCAAACAAACTTTCGAAAATATATATAAGATTGGTTCACAATTGCAGAGGCTCTGACGTGAAATAATAACAGACAACCACTGAGATGTGACCTCTTTTTTGGAAACTACACCCCTCAAGGCATTTATTAAGGGGTGTAGTGAGCATTTTCACCCCACAGATCTTTTCCATAAACTAAGGCGCTGCGGATGGTGCGAAGTAAAAATTTTAATTATTCCCTAGATAGGCCATTTCAGTGGCAAAAAAGTCGTGCCCAGCTTTTGCCACTGGAGACACACTGCAAAAACTCTTAAAAGGGTTCTCCCGGGTATGGCGATGCCATATATGTGGAAGTAAACAGCTGTTTGGGCACACTGTAGGGCTCAGAAGGGAGGGAGCGCCATTTGGCGCGTGGATTTTGATTGGTAGTAATTTGTTTGGAGTATTACTGGTATTTCAGTTTATAATGTGGGGGTACATGTAAGCTGAGCAGAGTACATCAGGGGCATAGTCAGGTGGTATAATAATGGGGTAAACAATAAAATAATCCATAGGTGTGTGTTACGCTGTGATGCAATCCTTTATGCACAGGCCTGTGTCACACTGATAAATGTCCTTCCTTATCCCCCTTTTGGTCCACACTCCGCACCTTTGAAGTTTGTGGTTTTTTGCTGGGAAAGTGTTGTCCTGGTATAATACGGGCATCCTCGCTTCCAGTAGATATGTTTGGGCCCTACCCTTCCTGGTTGCCTAATTTTAGGCCCTTGATAAAGCATCTCTTGAAACAGACGAAATGTTCCCCCGGGCCTGCACAACTGCATTTTTGTTTTTCTTGACTTATTGGAGCCTTAACGAGTTTTATTTTTTCATAGACTTAGGCCCTATTCATACGACAGGGATTCCCGACCGTGTGACGGCCGTCACACGGCCGCAGTAGGAACAATAGACCCCAATTCACGGCCCGGTAAAAAAATGGAGAATGCCCTATTTTCAGCCGTTCTCCCGTCCCCTGCAGAAGAGCTTTCTGCCGCTCACTCTCGTCCCCTCCTCACAGTGCGAAGTGCATGTGAGGAGGAGGAGGAGGAGGAGGAGGAGGAGGAGAGTATTTTTTTGCTCCCTGTAAGGGTGGAATCTCCAATCCCCGGCCACAGCGTTGCCGAAGCTGTGGCCGGGGATTCCGCTCCAGGAGAAGTCCCTAACTTCACTGTCTATATATGGACAGTCACATCAGGGACTTCTCCTGGAGCGGACCCCTACTCCTGAAACGGAATCCCCGGCGCTGTGGCCGGTGATTCCGCTCCAGGAGAAGTACCTGACTTCACTGTCCATATATGGACATTGAAGTCAGACTTCTCCTGGAACAGTCCCCTACAGAGGCGCTATCTACAGGAAGGTAGGGTGGTGTCATCTATGGGGGGTGCGTGTGCTATGTAAAAAGGGGCTGTCTGGCAGCGCAGCACTACCCACGGGGTGGGCGGGGCAGCGCGGCACTACCCACGGGGTGGGCGGGGCAGCGCGGCACTACCCACGGGGTGGGCGGGGCAGCGCGGCACTACCCACAAGGGGCACCGCGTGGCACTACCTACATCTGGGCAGTGTGTGGCATTATCTACAGAGGGAAGTGTGTGGCAAAAATTGTACAAATGAAATTCATCTGATTTTAAAACGGACAGGGAAAATAACGGATGCAAAACGGGTCAAAAATCGGCCGTTAAATACGGAACGGATGCAAAACGGCCGTTTTTATCGGCCGACAGTCAGAATAGAGCCTTAGTAGTATGAGGGCTGTTTTTTTGCGGTACTAGCTGTAGTTTTTTTATTGGTACCATTTTGGAGTACATGGAGTACATGCGACTTTTTGATCACTTTTTATCCTATTTTTTTGAGAGGCAAGGTGACCAAAAAACAGCAATTCTGGCATAGTTTCATTTTTCTTATACAGCGTTCACTATGCATTACATGTTAACTTTACTCTGCGGGTCAGTCCGATTCCGGCGATACCAAATTTATAGCACTTTATGTTTTACAACTTTTTGCACAATAAAATTACTTTTGTAAAATGAATGTATTTTTTCTGTCGCCATGTTGTGAAAACCAGAACCAGAATTTTTTCTTCAACGGAGCTGTAGGAGGGCTTGTTTTTTGCAAGCTATAGTTTTTATAGGTACCATATTGGATACATGCAACCTTTTTGATCACTTTTTATTTTGTAGGGCAAAGTGACCAAAGAACAGAAATTCTGGCATTGTTTTTCAAGTTTTTATTTACGCGTTCACTGTGTGGAATAAACATAATATTTTTATAGTTCAGGCCGTTGTGGTCGGGGCGATACCTAATATGTATGGTTTCTTTTTTTCAATAATAAAAGGACTTGATAAGGAAAAAAGGGCGCTTGTGTTTTATTGTATTACTTTTAGAACGGTCAGTCACTCACTGACAGCAAGCCGATTAGGCTGTCTCCGGGAGGGGCCTAGTGGGCTTCCATAATGGCAGAGCAGGAGGCCATTGTAAGGCCTCCTGTTGCCACAGCAGTAGTCGGCAACCCTGCGATCGCACAGCAGGGCTGCCTATCAGCAATCAACCTCTAAGATGCAGTGATCGCTTTCGATCGCTGCATCTAAGGGGTTAATGCTAGCTAGCTCAGGCCCCTGCCGCTACAGGAGGTTATCAGCTGTAACATACAGCTGACAACCACCACTGAGGACGCCAGCTCAGCTCCTTCGGCTACGGAAGCCTTTCAGGCCCCGTCCGTATTAGGCCAGTTTCCGGTGTAAATTATGATAAGCGAAGCTCTGTCCATTTTATTTTTTTCCAAGAAAAAAAAAGTGCCGTGAGTGGTGGAAACGGCACACTTTTTACAGCAAATTTTGACTTTTGTGCAGTTTGCGACTTTTCTCCACCAGAAAACCGGTGAAGTTCATAAATCCCCCCCTTTGTGTGTACATATATTTATACAAACAGTCATGAGAAAAACACAGTAGACCATCTTTGAATTCTATGGTTTTACGTATCAGGACAGAATAAAAAAAAAATCTGGCTCTTAGATGGTCTTAAAATGAGGTAAATCCATCCTCAGATGACCACCACATGACAAATTATACTGTGTCATTAATCAAAAACTAGGTCAAAATGGAGAAGCCATGTGGGAAAAACTAATAACACCCTTACGGCTTCGATAGGAATTAAGAGGGTAAGTAGAAGTTAATAAAACCCTCTTGATTCATCAGCAAGTGTGACAACCTCTAGAAAAGCAGAAGTATTGGCAGTTTGTTCAGGCGTGAGTTAACACAATGCCAAGGAGGAACGACATCCGCAATGATCTTAGAGAAGCAAGTGTTGCTGCCCATCAATCTCAGAAGGGTTATAATAAGGGCATTTCCAAACTATTTGAAGTCCATCATTCTACAGTGAGAAATATTATTGACAAGTGGAAAACATTCAGGACAGTTGATAATCTTCCCAGGAGTGGATGTCCCAGCAAATTCAGAGAAATTGCAAAAAAAAACAAGAGCTACATCTCAGATTCTACAGGTCTCAGTTAGAATGTCAAATGTTCAAGTTCATGGCAGTACAATTAGAAAAAGACAACCAGAGTGGCTTGTTTGGAAGGGTTCCCGGAAAAAGCCTCTTCTTTCTAAAGTGAACATGGCAGAACGTGAAAAGTTGCATCTGAACAAAGCACAAGACTTCTGGAACAATTTCCTTTACACAGACGAGAAACCAGAGTGGAGATGTTTGGCCATAATGTCCAGCGCACCGTTTGGAGAAAACCAAACAGCATATCAGCACAAACACCTCATACCAACTGTCACGCACGGGGGTAGAGGGGTGATGATTTGGGCTTTTTTTGCAGTCATTGAGTCGACCATGAACTCCTCTGTATACCAAAGTATTCTAGAGTTAAATGTGGGACCATCTATCCAACAGCTAAAGCTTGGCCGAAACTGGGTCAGGCAACAGGACAATGATCCCAAACACACCAGCAAATCTACAACAGAATGGCTAAAAAAAAAAAGAAAAGAATCAAGTTGTTGCAATGGCCCAGTCAAAGTCCAGACCTCAACCCAATTGAAATGCTGTGGCAGGACCTTAACCCCTTCCCGCTCCTTGACGTACTATTACGTCATGGCAGCTGTATCGTTCGCGCTCCATGCCGTAATAGTACGTCTCGGGAGTAACGGCCGTTTCGGCCGTCCTCCCGACACATACAGGAGCTGTGACACTGCTGTCTTGTTCAGCAGCTGTCACAGCTCCTACAGCGGGGACCGATCGCTGTGTCCCCGCTGATTAACCCCTTAAAAGCCGCGTTCTATAGAGATTGCGGCTTTTTAGGGGTTAAGCTGCCATCGCCGGCCTGCTACGCGATAGCGGCCGGCGATGGTGACTATGGCAACCGGACACCAAACAATGGCGTCCGGCTATGCCATAGACGGAAGCCTAGTGGGTCCTGACAACGTCAGGACCCACTATGCTTGCTGTCAGTGAGTAGCTGACAGTTCTAATACACTGCACTACGCATGTAGTGCAGTGTATTAGAATAGCGATCAGGGCCTCCTGCCCTCATGTCCCCTAGTGGGACAAAGTAATAAAGTAAAAAAAAAGTTAAAAAAAGATGTGTAAAAATAAGAAAATAAAAGTTTTAAAAGTAATAAAAGTAAAAGTCCCACTTTTTCCCTTATCAGTCCTTTATTATTAATAAAAATATATAAACAAACAAATAAACTATACATAATTGGTATCGCCGCGTCCGTAACGGCCTGAGCTACAAAATTATTTTGTTATTTATCCCGCACGGTGAACGCCGTAAAAAAAAATATTAATAAACCGTACCACAATCACAATTGTTTGGTCACTTCACCTCCCAAAAAATGGAATAAAAAGAGATCAAAAAGTCGCATGTACCTAAAAATGGTACTGATGGAAAATACAGTTCGTTACGCAAAAAAAAAGTCCTCGCACGCCTTTATTGATTGAAAAATAAAAACGTTATGGCTCTTAGAATAAGGTAACACAAAAAGTGAATGATTGTTTACAAAACGTATTTTATTGTGCAAACGCCATAAGACATAAAAAAAAACTATAAACATCTGGTATCGCCCCGCAGAATAAAGTGAATATGTAATTTATAGCGCACGGTGAACGCTGTAAAAAAAAAAGTATACAAAAACAATAGTAGAATTGCTGTTTATTAGTCACCACGCCACCTAAAAATGGAATAAAAACTGATCAAAAAGCCGCATGCACCCCAAGAAAACTACAATGGATTCCTCAAGGGGTCTAGTTTCCAAATTGGGGTCACTTTTGGGGGGTTTCCAATGTTTTGGCACCACAAGACCTCTTCAAACCGGACATGGTGCCTAATAAAAAAGAGGGCTCAAAATCCGCTAGGTGCTCCTTTGCTTCGGAGGCCGGTGCTTCAGTCCATTACCGCCCGAGGGCCACATGTGGGATATTTCTCTAAACTGCAGAATCTGGGCAATAAGTATTGCGTTGCGTTTCTCTGATAAATCCTTTTGTGTTATAAAAAAAATGGTATAAAAAGAGTAAATTTCACCTCTACTTTGCTCTAAATTTCTGTGAAACACCTAAAGGGTTCATAAACTTTCTAAATGCTGTTGTGAATACTTTGAGGGGTCTAGTTTCTAAAATGGGGTGTTTGATAGGGGTTTCTAATATATGGGCCCCTCAAAGCAACTTCAGAAATGAACTGGAACCTAAAAAAATAAATAAATGAGGCAATACTTCGCTTCTTACATTATACTGATAATGAGCCGTGCCCACTCCGAGATGACCCCAGTTTTGACCGTTTGTATAAACGGAGACCCCTATTAGACCGTTCCAGTGCCCGGTTTTCCCAAGCATACACCCCCGAGAAGTGTTTTTCTATTGATGAGTCCCTGGTACATTTTAAAGGGAGGGTTCAATTCCGCCAGTACCTGCCAGGTAAGAGGGCAAGGTATGGCGTGAAGATGTATAAGCTATGTGAGAGTGCATCAGGGTATACCTACAGGTTTAGGATATATGAAGGAAAGGCCACCCCCAAACCAGACTGCATCCTGGACTACAATAGGTACATGGGAGGGATGGACTTGTCAAATCAAGTCCTGAAGCCCTACAGCGCCATGCTGTGAGGTATAAGAAGCTGGCCGGGCACATCATACAGATGGCATTGTACAATGCGTACGTGCTACGTCGATGTGCAGGCCAGAGGGGAACTTTCCTGGAATTTCAAGATCTAATCTTTAGGGACCAGGAAGGGGGGGCACCCAGTACTTCTGGAAGCGAGGCCACACGCATCGTACCAGGGCAACACTTTCCAGGAGAAGGTCCCCAAACCGGTGGAAAGGGAAAGAGTCAAAAGAGGTGCAGAGTCTGCTATAAGAGGGGGATAAGGAAGAACACAATATACCAATGTGACACGTGTCCCGAAAAACCAGGGCTCTGTATAAAAGATTGTTTTAAAATGTATCATACATCCCTTGATTTTTAATTTACCCTGATGCACTCCGCACAGCTTACCCCCCTCATCTTTCCCTCCTGAGCCCTGCCGTATGCCCAGGCAGCTGATAACAGCCACATGTAGGGTATTGTCGTACCCAGGAGAACCCACATTACAATTTAAGGGGTGTATATCTCCGGTGGCGCATGCTGGGCACACTATATTGGACACTGAAATGGCATATACATATATATATATATATATATATATATATATATATATAAAATTGCAAATCTCACACTGCACCATCTGCTGCGCATTATCTTTTACACAGTACCTGTGGGGTCAAAATGCTCACTACACCTCTAGATGAATGTCTTAAGGGGTGTAGTTTTTAAAATGGGGTCACTTCTCGGGGGTTTCAACTGTACTGGTACCTCAGGGGCTTCTGCATACATGACTTAGCACCAGAAAAGCTCCAGTAGGCCAAATGGTGGTCCTTTCCTTCTGAGCCCTCCCATGGGCCCAAAGGGCAGTTTATCACCACAAATGGGGTATTGCCGCACTAAGGACAAATTGGGCAACAAAATGGGGTATGTTGTTCCTTGTGAAAATAAGAAATTTTGATCAAAAATGACATCTTATTGGAAAAAATATCATTTGTTTCATTTCACAGCCCAATTCAAATAGGTGCTGTGAAAAACCTGTGCGGTCAAAATGATAACAAAAACCATAAATGAATTCCTTGAGGGGTGTAGTTTCCAAAATGGGGTCACTTCGGGTGGGTTTCCATTGCTTTGATACCTCTGGGGCTCTGCAAATGCGACATGGCACCCGAAAACCAATCCAGCAAAATCTGGACTCCAACAAACACATAGCGCTCCTTTCCTTCTGAGCCCTCCCATGGGCCCAAACGGCAGTTTATCACCACAAATGGGGTATTGCCGCACTAAGGACAAATTGGGCAACAAAATGGGGTATGTTGTTCCCTGTGAAAATAAGAAAATTTGATCAAAAATGACATTTTATTGGAAAAAATATCATTTTTTTCATTTCACAGCCCAATTCAAATAGGTGCTGTGAAAAAACTGTGCGGTCAAAATGATAACAAAAACCATAAATGAATTCCTTGAGGGGTGTAATTTCCAAAATGGGGTCACTTCTGGTGGGTTTCCATTGTTTTGATACCTCAACGCCTCTTCAAACCTGGCATGCTGCCTAAAATATATTCTAATAAAAAAGAGGCCTCAAAATGCACTAGGTGCTTCTTTGCTTCTAGGGCTTGTGTTTTAGTCCACGAGCGCAGTAGGGCCACATGTGGGACATTTCTAAAAACTGCAGAATCTGGACAATACATATTTAGTAGTGTTTCTCTGGTAAAACCTTCTCTGTTACTAAAAAAAAATTGAATAAAATTGAAATTCAGCAGAAAAAATGAAATTTGCAAATTTCATTTCCACTTTGCTTTAATTCCTGTGAAATGCCTGAAGGGTTAAAAAACTTTCTATATGCTGTTTTGAATACTTTGAGGGGTCTAGTTTTTAAAATGGGGTGTTTTATGGGGGTTTCTAATACATAGGCCCCTCAAATCCACTTCAGAACTGAACTGGCACCTTCAAAAAAAGGCTTTTGAAATTTTCTTAAGAATATGAGAAATTGCTGTTTATGTTCTAAACCTTGTAACGTCCAAGAAAAATAAAATAATGTTCAAAAAACGATGCCAATCTAAAGTAGACATATGGGAAATGTGAACTAGTAACTATTTTGGGTGGTATAACCGTCTGTTTTTCAAGCAGATGCATTTAAATTCTGAAAAATGCTATTTTTTGTAAATTTTCTCTAAATTTTGCAATTTTTCACAAATAAAGACTGAATATATCGACCAAATTTTACCACGAACATGAAGCCCAAAGTGTCACGAGAAAACAATCTCAGAATCGCTTGGATAGGTTTAAGCATTCCGACGTTATTACCACATAAAGTGAAATATGTCAGATTTGAAAAATGGGCTCTGAGCCTTAAGGCCCAAACTAGGCTGCGTCCTTAAGGGGTTAAAGAGGCTCTGTCACCAGATTTTGCAACCCCTATCTGCTATTGCAGCAGATAGGCGCTGCAATGTAGATTACAGTAACGTTTTTATTTTTAAAAAACGAGCATTTTTGGCCAAGTTATGACCATTTTTGTAGTTATGCAAATGAGGCTTGCAAAAGTCCAAGTGGGTGTGTTTAAAAGTAAAAGTCCAAGTGGGCGTGTATTAGGTGCGTACATCGGGGCGTTTTTAATACTTTCACTAGCTGGGCGCTCTGATGAGAAGTAACATCCTCTTCTCTTCAGAACGCCCAGCTTGTGACAGTGCAGATCTGTGACGTCACTCACAGGTCCTGCATCGTGACGGCCACATCGGCACCAGAGGCTACAGTTGATTCTGCAGCAGCAACAGCGTTTGCAGGTAAGTCGATCTTACCTGCAAACGCTGATGCTGCTGCAGAATCAACTGTAGCCTCTGCTGCCGATGTGGCCGTCACGATGCAGGACCTGTGAGTGACGTCACAGATCTGCACTGTCAGAAGCTGGGCGTTCTGAAGAGAAGAGGATGTTACTTCTCTTCACAGCGCCCAGCTAGTAAAAGTATTAAAAACGCCCCGATGTACGCACCTAATACACGCCCACTTGGACTTTTACTTTTAAACACACCCACTTGGACTTTTGCAAGCCTCATTTGCATAATTACAAAAATGGTCATATCTTGGCCAAAAATGCTCGTTTTTTTAAAATAAAAACGTTACTGTAATCTACATTGCAGCGCCTATCTGCTGCAATAGCAGATAGGGGTTGCAAAATCTGGTGACAGAGCCTCTTTAAGGCTGGGTTCACACGAGCACATTAACGTCCGTAATGGACGGACGTATTCCGGCCGGAAGTCCCGGACCGAACGCAGTGCAGGGAGCCGGGCTCCTAGCATCGTAGTTATATACGACGCTAGGAGTCCCTGCCTCTCTGCAGGACAACTGTCCCATACTGTAATCATGTTTTCAGTACGTGACAGTAGTTCCACGGAGAGGCAGGGACTCCTAGCGTCGTACATAACTACGATGCTAGGAGCCCGGCTCCCTGCACTGAGTTCGGTCCGGGACTTCCGGCCGAAATACGTCCATCCATTACGGACGTTAATGTGCTCGTGTGAACCCAGCCTGAGAGAGCGGTGCATAAACTAACGCCCACAAACCTCAATGAACTGAAGCAACATTGTAAAGAAGAGTGGGCCAGAATTCCTCCAGAACAATGTAAGAAACTGAAAATCATACAGAAAACGATTACTTGAAGTATCATTCATGGGGTATACTTCATTTTTCACACATGGCTTTTCCATTTTGGCCTAGTTTTTGATAAATAGATAATCGCACGGTATAATTTCTCATGTGTTGTTGTATTTACCTAATTTGACGACCTTCTAAGGACCATATATATTTTTTTATGTCCTGATACGTAAAGCCATAGAATTCAAAGAGGGTGTACTTTGTTTTTCTCATGACTGTACACACTGCGTGTATTTAGGTCTGTGTTTATGTCTGCGTTGGAGGCTCAATTGCAGATCTGGTTGAAAGTCCGGAAGAAAATAGCGCAGATTGCAGTGATATTTTTTCCATTAAAACTACGGGCACCATGACGGAAACCCGACGGAACCCATTTTAGTCAATAGGCTCCATCAGCCGCCTCTTAGTGTCCGTCACACGACTGATCCGGCACTTCGTTTTTTTTCTTTCGTTATTCTGCTCCCACGGTGGAGCAGAACAACGGACACCACAAACTCAGAGGTGAACCCAGCCTTACAATAACTTCAACCTTTTGATACCAGGGTCAATCTTTTTGGTGTATGGTTGTCAAGGCCCGCATGGTCCTCGCATCATTGGCCCTGGAACTGCCCCTTTGCGATCTCATCTACATCTTAGGCCGGATTCACACGAGGTCATTACGTCCGTAATTGACGGACGTATTTCGACCACAAGTCCCGATTACAGAGTACTCGGGACTTCTAACAGAAGGGCTGTGCCGTTTAGACATCTGCGTCTTTGTATCAGCCTCTGTAGCAGCAGTTTCCAAGTTTGGAGGCGAAACTGAAGAGCATAGTACTATGAAAGTTTCAGAATATTCTATTTACTGTATATCGCCCCTTAAACCTGTAATCTAAACCACATATTACAAAAAATGATGGGGGACAGGCTCCATACTAAACCCAGGTAAGTAGCCATTAAGTTATATAGCTTTCAACTGCATCCTTGTTACAACAATATGTCTCTTAGAAAATATAGTAAACAGTTTTACTATACAAAGCCTATTTTATGGATGTGTCCATGCTACTTCACTTTATACATAAAGACATTTTATTTACTCTAATTCCATAATGTACACCCATTATCCAAACCACTTCCTTTACAAGTGGGAGATCAGGCCCAGGAAAATCCTATTCCCCACAGCTGCTCTCCCTGAGTCAACAGAATAAAGGAGGCTGTTTATGGAGCTTGACTTCTGTTTATGGAGAGAGAAAGTGACAGCCGTAATTTAAATCTAGACTTATTCAAACTTGAACTCATTTCATTTACAAACCTCCATACTTTATTTCTGCTGTTTTGTCTTATGGTGGTTCTCCAGGGTTTCTTCACGAACTGCTAGGAGAAAAACAAAATTGTTGAATATTGTTCTATAATAAAGTACAGGTCTGCATTAAAGAGGCTCTGTCACCAGATTTTGCATCCCCTATCTGCTATTGCAGCAGATCGGCGCTGCAATGTAGATTACAGTAAAGTTTTTATTTTAAAAAAACGAGCATTTTTGGCCAAGTTATGACCATTTTTGTAGTTATGCAAATGAGGCTTGCAAAAGTCCAAGTGGGCGTGTTAAAAGTAAAAGTCCAAGTGGGCGTGTATTATGTGCGTACATCGGGGCGTTTTTACTACTTTTACTAGCTGGGCGTTCTGACGAGAAGTATCATCCACTTCTCTTCAGAACGCCCAGCTTCTGGCAGTGCAGACACAGCGTGTTCTCGAGAGATCACGCTGTGACGTCACTCACAGGTCCTGCATCGTGTCAGACGAGCGAGGACACATCGGCACCAGAGGCTACAGATGATTCTGCAGCAGCATCAGCAGGTAAGTAGCTACATCGACTTACCTGCAAATACCGATGCTGCTGCAGAATCAACTGCATTTTGCGGATTACATACGGATGAACTGCGGAGGACATTTCACGGAACACGGTCCTGGAATTTGTGGACCAGAAAAACACTACGGTCGTGTGCATGAGGCCTAACAGTAATTGATCTAGCCCTGTGAAAATGGCAAGTTTTAGGCCAGGATCACACACAAAGTTTTGATCCAGTTTGTTTGGCAGTTTTTGGTGCAGTTTTTTGAGCCAGAACTGGATCAAAAAGGAAGGAGAGGTATAATGCATCTCCTTTCTTTTGTGTCCACTTCTTTGTTTTCCTAAACAAACTGAGCCAAAAACGGCATCAAAACTCTGTATGTGATCCTGGCCGAATACTGCAGTGTCTGTACAGCTGGTCATAGACCGCTAGAAGAGGGGTATTTTGAAACTTTCTAAGAGTATGTGCACACGGCTTATTTTCGGCTGTTTTTCGGGCCGAGAAACAGGCATAAAGATCGGAAAGAGAACGCCTCCAAGCATCTGCCCGTTGATTTCAATGGGAAATACGGCGACTCTGTTCCGACGGGGCGTATTTTTACACGGTCGTTTTGAAAAAAACGGCGCGAAAAAAGAAGTGCATGTCACTTCTTTGGACGTTTTTGCTCAGCGTAATACACTTCTCTTTACAACGCCCAGTTGGTAAAAAGGTAAAAAAAAAAAAAAAAAAACACCCAGTTGTCTATTAAGAAACTAATTAGCATAAATCTGAAATTATTCATAACTTGCTCAAAAATGATTGTTTTTCTAAATAAAAACCACTGTTCTCTACATTACAGCGCCGATCCGACTATGTAGGAGATAGGGCACTTATAATCTGGTGACAGAGCCTCTTTAAGGATAACAATCATGTAAAGACATGTCGTGACATCAGAATTGTTCGTGATTGTCACCAAGGCTGCCACACCTGGAGGAAGCCACTAATATCAGTCAGAAAGATTGTGCCATCTTCTGATCTCAGATTATTTAAAGGCAAAGACAAAGTGTTATCATTCCCCTTTGCTGATGAACTTGGGCATACAATAAAAGAAAGGGAAGTCAACAAACAGGTATATGAAACTGATAGAGACAGAGGGGGAAGGTGGGGAGGATCAACCATAAAACAAAGCAGGATCAATAACGACAAGCGGGCAAACAGAGCAAAAGTAACATAGCCAGAAGCCAGAGAAAAGAGGGAAAACAGGTCACACTTCTGTCAAGATTCCTTTGCTTTAGAATAGCAGTCTACTATGCCATATTTTCCCATGAAAAAAAAAAAATAGGCCTTCATATTCATTATGGATCCTTTAAAAAGAGAAGCATTAAAAAAAAGAAAAAAAAGAAGCATTGATGCCAGTGTGAACAGGCCCTAAGCTAAATGCACACGTGGCGCAAATTGGTGCAGAAAATCTTTATCAAATCCGCAGGAATACGCAGGTAGTTCCTCAACTAAATTCCACACCTAAGGCTAGGTTCCCAAGGGTCGTATACGCAGCGGTTCCGACCTGGAACCCGGAGCACATCGCGTCCATAAAAACGCACCACATTGTGGTGCGTTTTTTCTAGCGGAAAGCAGCGGAGAAAAAAAACCCAAAAGAAACGTTTATAGTTACCCTCTCCTTCTGTTGCGGGTTTTGCATCCCCATTGAATTCAATTGGGAAAACACGCAGCAGAAAAGTAACGAAAATGCAGCATAAATGGACACGCTGCAGATTTAAATTCCACACCGCAGGTCAATTTATTCACGTTTACGCTGCGGTTTTTTTCTGCAGTGGGGGCATAGGATTTCCTAAATCTCATCCACTTTGCTGCTACTGTATGGCCTCATGCACACTTCCGTCTGCAATTGTATGGCCGCTAATGACTGTTCCGTGAAACATGAACCGCACACGGATGGCTTCCGTGTGCAGTCCGTTGTTTCCTGGACCAAATCAATGAAAAGGCCGAGACTGTTCCATCAAAAACGGACCTGTCCTATTTTTGATGGAACGGCTGCACGGTTCTGTTAAAACAACAGTAGTGTGCAAGGTCCCATTGACATGAATGTGCCAGGGTGCTATCAGTTAAAAAAAACAGATAGCACCCTGACGAAAAAACCTGAAGTGGGCATGATGCCTTAATGCTGCGGAATTTCTGCACAGAATTCCGTAGCGTTTACACTACGTGGGGACCCGGCCAAATTGTGCGGTTTTTACACTTTGATGCGGAGATAGGTGCGTTGTCATGCTGCAGATTTTGGTGCATTTTCTTTTGAAACTAGTCCGATACAATTTGCAAGTGGAAACGCAGGATAAATTGACATGCTGCGGATTTTAATATATGCACCGCGGAGAAAAAACGCAACAGAAGGGACAGGGGCTGCAAGACAAACATGGCACCACTTATCCTTGGGGAAACAAATGGTCAGATCCTAGTTTCCCTGATGGCATAAGACGGGAGGCCGTGTGCCAAGCCAAATAGGAAATAGATCATAAAAGAACCGATTGAACTTGTCAGAATTTGTCTATAATGGACGCGGTTTAAAACGAATAGCGTCACCTCCCGGAGTTATTAACCCTCTACAGAGGTTCCATTTACATAGTTATATTGGAATACGACTACGGAAGCGTATGCGTGGCGTGACCGCTCCATACCCAGGAAAACCCATAGTCAACAGACGCTTATGGTGACTATTACGTGGCCACATAGGGCCACATACACATTGTGCAATACAATATACGTCTGCTGGCCCACATCACTGCCTCCAGAGTATAATTCTGAAATTACACATGTATTATCCCCCCGTGACTGATACTACTACAAGTGGGAAAGTCTCAGGGAGCAGCCACCCCCATATTCACTGCTTAGCACTTCCCTTATCTACTACACACGATAGTCCCACTAGAAGTGCCATGTAACTCAGCCGGCAGCATATATCAGCGAAGTGCCGCATCACACCGTACAACCTGCACTGCCGCCTCCACATACCAGGCTGCCACTGTGGAAAACACACACTACACAGCGTCTCATACTCACAGCTGACCAGCCACCGGATCCACTCTATGGTAAAGACTCTCGGTCACTGTGTGCTGCCACTTCCTGCATCGACCCCGCCCACTACTAGCACGCATGGGACAACGTCACGAGCAAGGTCACGTGACACCGACGCAGAGTCGACAACTTTGTGTCATGTAACCGATCAGTTCAGGTCGAAGGAAAAGGATGTGACAGATTTTAATCGTTTGCAAACTCCTTCATGTAGATCTCTAAACGTGTTTATTAACGGACTAAAAATGTGCTGGCAAGTCATGTGATTTTTTTTATTTTAAAATATGATTTTAGTATTAACCCCTTTACTACCTTAGACCACCAGGGCTGTACCCATACCACTCAACAATCAGTGGTGGTAAAGATGGACAACTCATGCTCATTTTTTAAATATTAGGGTCGGTTCACATCAGCGTTCGCATTCCGTTCAGGGGTTCCATCGGAAGTTTCCGTCGGGGGAACCCCTCAACTTAAAGTCAAACGGAAACCTTAGCTTCTGTTCGCATCACCATTGAGATCAATGGTGATGGAAACATTGCTAATGGTTTTCCGTTCGTCACCATTCCGGCAGGTTTCCGTTTTAACGACGGAATCAATAACGCAGTCGACTGCGCTATTGATTCCATCGGAAAAACGGAAACCTGCTGGAATGGTGACAAACGGAAACCATTAGCAATGTTTCCGTCACCATTGATATCAATAGTGACGGAAACGGAAGCTGTGGTTTCAGTTTGACTTTCCGTTGCGGGATTCACCCGACAGAAACCTCCGATGGAACCCCTGAACGGAAAGCGAACGCCTTCTCTGCTAGTATCTCGGTATAACCCTCTTCTTTAATTTCCTTTGGCACATTCAACCAAGCTTCTACCTATTCTCTGTAACCCTGTTTATTAATCCATGGCCCCTCATCACTCAAAAAATCATCCCATCTAGTATAACTGAAAATACTTGGGCATTCCCGCTTTCTTAGTTATTCTCACCAGGTACTTCACTGCACCTTCCCCGCATCGTTTTTTAACAATATCTGCTCCGGTTTGCCCCCATCCTGTACCTTGGGTGTCATGCCCTAAACCTTGGGCACACTTAGATCCAGATTTCCCCATGCTAAATCCTTGACTTACTAAGGCTCTGTTCACATCTGCGTTGGGGTCCCGTTCTGACGTTCCGTCGGAGGTTTCCGTCAGAACGGGACCCTGAGCAGACACAAACTGACACCAATGCCGCTGGTTTCCATTTGCCTCTTTTGTGCACCGGACCCGTCGTTTTGCCGGAAGCAATAGCGTAGTCGACTATGCTATTGCTTCAGGCAAAACGACTGATCCGGTGCAAAAAAGAGACAAACGGACACCAGGGGCACCGGCTCCATCATAATTGAAATCAATGGTGATGGAGACGGAAACCTCTGGTTTCCGTCTGTGTCAGTTTGTGTCTGCTCAGGGTCCCGTTCTGACGGAAACCTCAGACGGAACGTCAGAACGGGACCCCAACCCAGATGTGAATAGAGCCTAAGCCACGCCTCTAGTACTACCGAATTCTTGTCTATATACACCTAGTTGCCCCACACGCTTTTATAAAGCCTGTTATTATGGCACACAGTAGGTGTCCCCACACAGTAACAATACCTCCTTAGTGCCCCTTCACGGTAATGAAGCTCCCTTAGTGCCCACCACAGTATTGTGCCCTTGTAACGCCCCTACATGCAGCATCATGCCCCACACAATATTATGCCCCAGTAGTGCCAACCCACACAGTTTCATGCCCCCAGAGTGCCTCCCAACACAGTATAATACCCCCATATTGCCCCCCCCACAGTATAATGCTCCCACACACAGTATAATGCCCACATAGTGACCCCTCCCCCCCCACACACACACACACACAAAAAAATGCCCCCATAGTGCCTCCTAAAAATAATAAAATACTCACCTAGCCCCGTTCTCACAACGAAAGTGAGATCAAATTGCATGTCTCCTCCAGTCTGTGCTGTGTGTGGTTTAGCGCAGACAGGTCAGATTACAACACTGCATCATGCCTGTTTGTGCCAGGCCGGTCACGGTGGTGGAGCAGGCTCCCTCTTGAGGGCGCAGATACAATTGGGACCGAAACATGCCGCAGGCCTCCCAGGACAGCGGGACATCACCCGGAACTGTCCCGCTGGACCCGGGACGGTTAGCAGGCATGTTGTAATGGCAGGAAGGAGGTGAAGGGAAAGTGAGCCCTAATCTACCCACCGCCCTGTCCCTGCCTACTTGCAACGACCCGCCCTAGGCGACGAGGTACAACTGGGCGGCGGTCCCTACGCTGGCTAAGTGCTCTGGAAGACAAACAGGGAACACGCAAGGGAAGGGGCAGTAGCCACGGAACGCCACGAGGAAACGGGGCGGCGAACGAACAGTCAGGACCAGGACGAAGTGAGTACACCCGAGCGGGCACGGAGACAGAAGCAAGCCAGGGCAAGCAAAGCAGGTCAAGCAGAACTGCAGCAAGGCAGAAGCACGGCAGAAGCAGGCTGGAGCAAGCAGCAGTGGGGCCAGGAATCCAAAAGAATTACAAGCACTGAGGGAGAGCACAGGGCAGGTAATAAAGGGCAGGGGGCGGAGCTAACTCCGAGAGACCAGGCCGCGATAGGCTCTCCCACTCCTGAGCCTGCCACCCTGGTTGGTGGGAGATGGTGTCAGTCGAACAGGTCTGGCCTCAGGTGTGGATTGATTAATCCCAGGAGTATAGCTAGATGAAGTACCTGGCAGATCCCTAACAGTACTCCCCCTTTTATGAGGGGCCACCGGACCCTTACTAAGGGGACCCGGTTTAGTGGGGAAGAGGAGGTGGAACCTCCTGATCAATACCCCAGCGTGAACATCACGGGCAGGTACCCAAGTCCTGTCAGTCTCGTCGTAAATGAGTCCGAGGGCAGAGAAAAAACGATCAACAGAGGAAAGTTCAGGGGCGTCAGGAGCCAAGGAGAAGGCCCACTCTTGGGGCCCTTCCTGGAGTCGGGATATGATGATACCCACCCGCTGGTTCTCGGAACCTGAGGAGTGGGGCTTTAGGCGGAAATACAGTCTGCAACTCTCCCGGAAGGAGAGAAACGTCTTACGGTCCCCTGAAAACCGGTCAGGTAACTTGAGGTCGGGTTCTAGAGGTGAGGTGAGGGGTACTACTAAAGCAGCGTCACCCTGATTGACCCTTTGGGCCAGGGCCTGGACCTGTAGGGAGAGGCCCTGCATCTGCTGGGTCAGGGTCTCAAGGGGGTCCATGATAGCGTCAGCGTAGGAGAAAGGGTAAACAGTAGGCAGGGGCTTGTAATTATGTAATGGCAGGAAGGAGGTGAAGGGAAAGTGAGCCCTAATCTACCCACCGCCCTGTCCCTGCCTACTTGCAACGACCCGCCCTAGGCGACGAGGTACAACTGGGCGGCGGTCCCTACGCTGGCTAAGTGCTCTGGAAGACAAACAGGGAACACGCAAGGGAAGGGGCAGTAGCCACGGAACGCCACGAGGAAACGGGGCGGCGAACGAACAGTCAGGACCAGGACGAAGTGAGTACACCCGAGCGGGCACGGAGACAGAAGCAAGCCAGGGCAAGCAAAGCAGGTCAAGCAGAACTGCAGCAAGGCAGAAGCACGGCAGAAGCAGGCTGGAGCAAGCAGCAGTGGGGCCAGGAATCCAAAAGAATTACAAGCACTGAGGGAGAGCACAGGGCAGGTAATAAAGGGCAGGGGGCGGAGCTAACTCCGAGAGACCAGGCCGCGATAGGCTCTCCCACTCCTGAGCCTGCCACCCTGGTTGGTGGGAGATGGTGTCAGTCGAACAGGTCTGGCCTCAGGTGTGGATTGATTAATCCCAGGAGTATAGCTAGATGAAGTACCTGGCAGATCCCTAACACATGTGTACCCATTACCCATTTATGACCTTAGCTGTCCAGGGATGTTCGCAGTAACCCCTTCACTACACTAGAAGGGATTTCTAGGATTCAGATTTTTGTAATTAGCTTCTTATTCTTAAAGAGACTTGAAGAACCAATCGTTATATCGCTGGTACAATACATCTCCTACATAGATCACGCTGTGCTGTGATTAAGTCCCACAGAAACTTTACCGAGGTGTCGGGAGTGTGAATAGACATCGCGTCCTGGCTGGAGGCGATGTCTATTCACTGTCGAGACACTTAGGTAAAGTTAATGTGGGAGACAGCATGATCTCGCGAGAGTACTACTAATCATGAATGGAGAGAAGTGTATGCCGCTGATTGGTCAGCGTCATACACTTCTCTTTACAACGCCCAGTTGGTAAAAAAGTTAAAAAAAACGGGCAGTTGTCTATTAAGAAACTAATTATCATAAATCTAAAATTGTTCAGAACTTGCTAAAAAATGATCGTTTTTCAAAATAAAAACTACTGTTGTTATCTACATTGCAGCGCCGATCAGATTATGTAGGAGACAGGGCACTTATAATGTGGTGACAGAGCCTCTTTAAAGAGGCTCTGTCACCAGATTTTGCAACCCCTATCTCCTATTGCAGCAGATAGGCGCTGCAATGTAGATAAGAGTAACGTAATGACCATTTTTATATTTATGTAAATGAGGCTTTCTAAAGTACAACTGGGCGTGTTTAAAGAGGCTCTGTCACCACATTGTGCAACCCCTATCTGCTATTGCAGCAGATCGGCGCTGCAATGTAGATTACAGTAACGTTTTTATTTTTAAAAAACGAGCATTTTTGGCCAAGTTATGACCATTTTCGTATTTATGCAAATGAGGCTTGCAAAAGTACAACTGGGCGTGTTGAAAAGTAAAAGTACAACTGGGCGTGTATTATGTGCGTACATCGGGGCGTGTTTACTACTTTTACTAGCTGGGCTTTCTGAAGAGAAGTATCATCCACTTCTCTTCAGAACGCCCAGCTTCTGGCAGTGCAGATCTGTGACGTCACTCACAGGTCCTGCATCGTGTCGGCACCAGAGGCTACAGATGATTCTGCAGCAGCATCGGCGTTTGCAGGTAAGTCGATGTAGCTACTTACCTGCAAACGCTGATGCTGCTGCAGAATCAACTGTAGCCTCTGGTGCCGACACGATGCAGGACCTGTGAGTGACGACACAGCGTGATCTCTGGAGAACACGGCTGTGTCTGCACTGCCAGAAGCTGGGCGTTCTGAAGAGAAGTGGATGATACTTCTCTTCAGAAAGCCCAGCTAGTAAAAGTAGTAAACACGCCCCGATGTACGCACCTAATACACGCCCAGTTGTACTTTTACTTTTCAACACGCCCAGTTGTACTTTTGCAAGCCTCATTTGCATAAATACGAAAATGGTCATAACTTGGCCAAAAATGCTCGTTTTTTAAAAATAAAAACGTTACTGTAATCTACATTGCAGCGCCGATCTGCTGCAATAGCAGATAGGGGTTGCACAATGTGGTGACAGAGCCTCTTTAAAGTTAAAGTACAACTGGGCGTGTATTATGTGCGTACATCGGGGCGTTTTTACTTCTTTTACTAGCTGGGCGTTAGGAATGGGAGTGTATGATGCTGACGAATCAGCATCATCCACTTCTCTTCGTTACCACCCAGCTTCTGGCAGTGCACAGACACAGCGTGTTCTCGAGAGATCACGCTGTGACGTCACTCACTTCCTGTCCCAGGTCCTGCATCGTGTCGGACGAGCGAGGACACATCGGCACCAGAGGCTACAGTTGATTCTGCAGCAGCATCAGCATTTGCAGGTAAGTAGCTACATCGACTTACCTGCAAACGCCGATGCTGCTGCAGAATCATCTGTAGCCTCTGGTGCCGATGTGTCCTCGCTCGTCCGACACGATGCAGGACCTGGGGCAGGAAGTGAGTGACGTCACAGCGTGATCTCTCGAGAACACACGCTGTGTGTCTGCACTGCCAGAAGCTGGGCGTTCTGAAGAGAAGTGGATGATACTTCTATACACAACGCCCAGCTAGTAAAAGAAGTAAAAACGCCCAGATGTACGCACATAATACACGCCCACTTGTACTTTAACTTTAAACACGCCCAGTTGTACTTTAGAAAGCCTCATTTACATAAATATAAAAATGCTCATAACTTGGCCAAAAATGCTTGTTTTAAAAAAACAAAAAACGTTACTGTTATCTACATTGCAGCGCCGATCTGCTGCAATAGGAGATAGGGGTTGCAAAATCTGGTGACAGAGCCTCTTTAAGGCCACGTTCAGACGTGGCGGAATTGCTCTTGAATTCCGCTGCAGACAGTCCACAGTGGAATTCTGCGTCAGCGGTTTTAAAAAAAAATTTCTATACATTTTTAGGAAACTTAGTTCAGACGTTGCAGAAAATAACTCTTCGGAAATTAGGCTGCAGTGCAGAATTTTCCCTCTGCAGCATGCTCATTATGTTGCGGAGAAGAAGCAGAATTTCACTGCGGATTTCAACCTTTGCAATGCAAAAACTGAAATCTGTGGGAAGTCCGCTGTGATATCTGCAACGTCTGAATTACCTGTCAAATATGCAAATGTTTGTGCAGATTCGTTGCGTAATTGCCCCGAATCTGCACCAACATTTGCAGCAGAAAAATTCTGCCACGTGTGAACGTGGCCATATAGGAGCATTAGGATAGCACAGCTGGGGACTTCATTAGGCCCCCAGGCTGCCATGACAACCATCGTAACCCCACAATCGTGTAGCAGGGAGGACAATGGAGTGATGGATTGAGGCCCCCCTCTATCTCATGTCTAAGATGCCACGGTCGCCATCTATAAGTGCTTAAAGTGTAGCTAAACGTTTGACAAACTTCTGACATGTCATAGTGACATGTAAGAAGTTTGAATTGGTGGGGGTCCGAGCACTGAGACCCCCACCAATCGCTAGAACGAAGCAGCTGAAGGGCTCGTGTGAGTGCACAGCTGCTTCGTGTCTGTTCGGCTTTTTCAGGAAAGCCGATGTATCAGAGTACGGGTTGATAGACTTTCTATTGAGTCCGTACACCGATGCATTTATTTCCGGAAAAAGCCGGACACGAAGCAGCTGAGCGCTCACACGAGCACTTCATCTGCTTCGTTCTATCGATTGGTGGGGTCTCAGTGCTCGGACCCACTCCAATTCAAACTTCTGACATGTCACTATGACATGTCAGAAGTTTTTCAAACGTTTAGCTACACTTTAAACGTCTGGGATCGTAGTTATCTCCAATCCCGGCCGCTAGTGCAAGGTGTCAGCTGTAATATAGAGCTGACACCCGTGGCTTATGGAGCAGGCTCAGCCCGTGAGCCTGCTCCATACTCTCCCCCCCACCGAATATGACATATAGTAACATGAAATGATGGTAAGGAGTTAAAGTACTAGGGGGAATTTAAATGTAATCCCTTTAACCCTCCATGCAGCATCCCACAGAACAGTCTGTACACCCCCTACCTCCTTCCTCCCAGCCTGTGAAATGTACGGGACACCAGAAAGGGTTTCCCCAATGTGACGCTGTGTCACATACTAAAACATAAGTGTCACGCTGGATGTCCTCCCCCATCTGTGCAAAGTACAATATATCCAGAACATATATGGACATGGTCGCAGTGAGGAAAATCTTTTTGTACAAAGTAATGGTGCCCTGCACATTGTGCAAGCTGGGAGGGAGGGGATGCACGGGCTGTGTGCTGCAATGTTTCCATGCTGCAGCGATCAGTTTTCCAGATACTACAAGAAGGAGGGCTTCCTCTTCTACATCCCAGGAGGTGTCTCTTCTTCTTTGTGCTGACAGACACTGATGCTGAGGAGTGTGTGATTTCCCCCTGCAGAGACTGCCCTGGTTTCTGTCTCTATATACCTATATACATTCTGTGTGTGATTCATCCCCTTCAAACTACTGTATGTGCTCTACTACCTATCTACACTCTGGCTGTGAATTGCCCTGCCTGAAGAGAGAGCAACAGCCTGGAGCTGTGTGCTGTCGGATCTATGTCAGAAGCAGCAGCACAGCCAGTTATGCACAGACGTTATATAGACTCTACAGCAGAAAAATGTCAGGAAATTTGTAATAAAGGCTATTTAAAAAGTTGCTTATATCTGCATTTAGGAAGCAAGTGAACAATAAAAAAATGTACAAAGGTGTCAAAAGCCTTTAACCCCTTTCTCTGCCAAGGACGTATCTCATATGTCATGGCAGATTGTCACTTCAATAGCTAAGGACGTATCAGATTCACGCGCGCGTGTGTGTGTGTGTGTATATGGTCCATGTGTGTTGCGTTATGCATCACTGCTTTGCGAGTGGCATGTGGTATTCACGCACTCGCAAAGCACATTTTTTTTAAATTATATTCAATTGAATTGATGCGCAAATCACGCACCACACACGGATGTGCATCCGTGTGTGGAGCGTGATTTTCACGCACCAGTTGACTTAAATGGGCGCGTAGGTGCGTGAAAACGCACCAATATAGGACATGCAGTGAGTTTCATTTTGTTTGCGTAACGGATCTGCTTGAGTACTGATTTCAGTCGCAAGAGTTGAATTTACATGCAATTTTTGCATATAAGCACTGTTTGATGCAAAGTTTTGTGAAGTTAGTTGTGTGTATAAATTATGAAGTTGTATTCTTATACATGGTATGCTATACACCCAAAAAATTTAGATTTTGGTAACATAGTAACTGTTTGCCATGTGCAGTATATATTTTTAACACATTTGTGGATGATGGCCAAATATTGCATGGCCGTTATTTCAGCACAAGTTCTTGTTAACCGCTTCCCGACCGCCCACAGTAAATTCACGTCGGCACTTGCTGGGCTCTGTGCAGCACCAATGTGAATTCACGGTGGGTGTTAAAAGCGCGATCCGGGTGTCTCAGAGTAGTGCTGACACCCGGATCGCGCTGTTAACCCCTGCCTCTGGTCCCGGAGACATGACCGGGACCTAATTGGTTCAGATCCCGGTCATGTGATCGCAGGGAAAGTTTGTTGTAGCAACGAACTGGAAAGTTTGTTACTACAACAAACTGGAAAGTTTGTTGCTACAACAAACTGGAAAGTTTGTTGCTACAACAAACTTTCCCGGGGACCGATTGCAGGTGCTGCAGTCGGTTATAAGGCAGAACCGGAGGCCATACAACAGCCGCCAGGTCTGCCATGCACGGCAGCCTATGAGAACCAGCCGGAGGCCGGTCCTCATAAGCTTCCTGTCAGTGTGACTCTCAGCGTCACACTGACAGTTTATAATACGTTACACTACCTAGGTAGTGTAATGTATTATAGCAGCGATCAGTGCTGCCAGTCTTCAACTAAAACAAGTAAAAAGTAAAAAATAAAGTAATAAAAATGTTTTATAAAAGTGTAAAAACAAGTTATAAAAGTTACAAAAACAAAAAATGCTTTTTTTCCTATAATAAGTCTTTTATTATAGGAAAAAAATGAAAATGTTAAAAAAAAGTACACATATTTGGCATCACCGCGTTCACAACGACCCAAACTATAAAACTATAATATTCTTTTTCCCACACGGTGAACAGCGCAAAAAAAATAATTAAAGAACTATGTCAGAATCACTATTTTTTTGGTCATCAACCCTCCAAAAATATAGAATAAAAAGTGATCAAAAAGTCGCATGTACCCTAAAATGGTACCAATAAAAACTACAACCCGTCCCGCAAAAAACAAGCCCTTACACAGCTTTTTTGACTGAAAAATAAAAAAGTTATGGCTCTCAGAATATGGTGACACAGAAAATAAATAATTTTATGGAAAAGTGATTTTATTGCGCAAATGCCACAAAACATAAAAAAAACTATATACATCTGGTATCGCCGTAATCGTATAGACCCGCAGAATAAAGTAAAATGTCATTTATAGCGCACGGTGAACACTGTAAAAAAAAAAAAGACAAAAAACATTGTCAGAATTTGTTTTTTTGTCACTTTCCTTGCCAAAAAAATCTAATGTCATAAAAAAATCACATGTACCCTAAAATGGTACCAATGAAAACTAAAGATTGTCCCGCAACAAATAAGTCCTCGCACGGCAAAAGAAAAAAAGTTCTGACTCTCAGAATATAGCGACAGAAATTGTGCAGTGTCCAAAAGCGGATAAGATCGGGCGCCATTGGCGACATATCTGCGGATTATTATTTATTTACCTAATTATTATACCCTCTTATTATGTCCTGATGTACTCTGCCCAATTTACACATATCCCCACATTATAAACTGAAATACCAGCAAAACCCCAAACAGAACAGTTACCAAGCAAACTCTGCGCTCCAAAAGCCAAATGGCGCTCCCTCCCTTCTGAGCCCCGCATCGTGCCCAAACACCAGCTTACGTCCACATATAAAATATCATATATCTGGGAGAACCCGCTCAACATTGTATGAGGTATTTGTCTTCAGTGGCACAAACTGGGCACAACATATTGTGCATTAAAATGGCATATCAGTGGAAACTTAATACCATGTCGTGGTGTGGGGGGTTATATATGGAGCGGGTTCATGCGCTGCGCCCGCTCCATATTCTGCAGGTGTCCGCTGTGTATTACAGAGGACACCCGGGACTAATGGACAGGAACAGCGATCGCGCTGTTACAGGAGCCTGTAAAAATGATATTATACTGCAATACATTAGCACTGCAGTGTATTGTACCAGCGACCTAATGATCGCTCGTTCCAGTCCCCTAAAGGGACTTTTGGGAGGTTTCCACTGTTTTGGTACCTCAGGGGCTTTGCAAATGCGACATGACACCCAAAAACCATTCCAGCTAAATTTGAGCTCCAAAAGCCAAATATTGTTCCTTCCCTTCTGAGTCTTGCCGTAGGTCCATACAGCAGTTTATTACCACATATGGTGTATTGCTGTAATCAGGACAAATTGCCTTACAAATTTTGGGGTGATTTTTCTCCTTTATTCATTGTAAAAATTAAACATTTCTATGTTTTTTCAGAAAAAGTCGATTTTCATTTTCACGGCCTAATTCCACTAAATTCAGCAAAAAAACTGTGGGGTCAAAATGCTTACTATACCCCTAGAAAAATTCCTTGAGGGGTGTAGTCTACAAAATGGGGTCACTTTTGTTTTTTTTTTACCGTTTTGCTCCCTCCAGGGCGTTGCAAACGCGACATGGCACTGAAAACCAATCCAGCAAAATCTGTGCTTCAAAATCCAAATGGCGCTCCTTCCCTTCTGAGCTCTGCCGTGGGTCCAAACAGCAGTTTAGTACCACATATGGGGCATTGCTGTAATCGGGAGAAGTAGCTTTACAAGTTTTGGGGTGCTTTTTATTCTTTATTCCTTGCAAATATTATATTTTTTTATATTTTTTCAGAAAAAAAGTAGATTTTCACTTTCACAGGCAAACTCCAATAAATATAGCAGAAGACCTGTGGGGTCAAGATGCTAACTATACCCCTAGATAAATTCCTTGAGGGGTGCAGTTTCCAAAACCGTGTAACTTTTGGGGGATTTCCACTGTTTTGGCCACAAAAGCCACTAGGTGCTCCTTTGCTTCTGAGGCCGGAATTTCAGTCCATTATCACACTAGAGCCACATGTGGGATATTTCTAAAAACTGCAGAATCTGGGCAATAAATATTGTGTTGCGTTTCTCTGGTAAAACCCTCTGTGTTACAGAAAAAAATGTATTACAAATGAATTGCAGCAAAAAAAATTCAATTTGTTAATTTCCCCTCTACATTGCTTTAATTCCTGTGAAACGCCTAAAGGGTTAAGAAACTTTCTGAATGCTGTTTTGAATACTTTGAGGCATGCAGTTTTTAATATGGGGTGATTTTTGGGGTCTATCTAGTACATAAGGCCCTCAAAGCCGCTTTAGAACTGAACTGGTCCCTGTAAAAATCGCCTTTTGAAATTTTCTTGAAAATGGGAGAAAATGCTGGTAAAGTTCTAAGCCTTGTAACGTCCTAGAAAAATAAAATAATGTTCAAAAAACGATGCAAATATAAAGTAGACATATGGAATATGTGAAATAGTAACTATTTTGTGTGGTATTACGCTCTGTTTTACAAGCAGATACATTTAAAATGAGAAAAATCATAATTTTTGCAAATTTTCTAAAAATGTTGGTGTTTTTCACAAATAAGCAATGAATTTATTGACCAAATTTTTCCACTAATATAAAGTACAATATGTCAAGAGAAAACATTCTCTGAATCGCATGGATAGGCAAAAGCATTCCAGAGTTATTACCACATAAAGTGACACATGTCAGATTTGAAAAAATGGGGCTGGTCCTGAAGGCCAAAATGAGCTCGGTCCTGAAAGGGTTAATGTAGATGCTTGTGGTATATATGAACTTTGCACACCTTGATTTGTTATTTTTACATTGTTTTTATGTGTTTAAATGCATTTTTTTTTTATTATTCCTACCTGTCACAAAGTTAGATGAAGGTGGGCATGGCTGCCAAAAGGACATCAAGACAACTGCAATAGCAACTGCGCTCGAACACATATAATGCACAAACAAACACAGAATACCTAAAACAGCAAATTGAGACCAAATATCACCATCAATCTAAGGTCAGACGCTTTATTTTGTGGTCTTATGGAGAAGGCTGATTGATATAGGTGTATATCTGCAAGAGCCTTTAGTCTGGATACCAAAATAATTTAGATTAAAAAGAACGCCAGCAGTAGGATGGCAAATACAGGAGATGTCCAGCCGGTAGCGTGCTCCAGGTAGCTGATGTCTCTTCAAAATGTCCAGAAACCCTTGGCAGCATAAAGGTTAAAGGGGTTATAAATTTTTTATTTTAACTGCTATGTTGTGGACATGTGAAACCAGCATTACTTATGAAACACTATTGAACCCCTATTTTAAATAAGTTTATACACTTTTAATAAAGTCCATGCACGTTACATTTTCTCATACCTTGAGTATCAGAAGAAATATAGTACTTATAGTATTAATATCCAGACTGATAAAACATGTATTTACTGGTTACTGGGTTTTTTAACAAAAATTTGTTCACGGAGGTCTCATTCACACCACGTGCATGGGCTCTCTATGGGTCCATATTACTATCCTGTAGGCACGCTGTGTGCTACAATATGGTGCATTCTTGAGGTACTCTATTCTATTCAATGCTTATAAGGAAGAATTCCTATGTAATATACCATGTTTAAAAAATCAGGAGCGGCCTACAGAGAGATAATTACAGATCTGTAATATGGCAGGGGTTATCCAACAAATCATTTTCATACCAAAAGCTCTGAAGTGCTGTTCTTAGATGTTAAACTAATTTGCACTGTTTCCAGCTTATATTTTTTTTCTCCATGTGTCCCCCTAGGTGCTGCTGCTAATCTGTGCTGCTAGGGAAGGGTCTCTGAGCAGAATCAGTCTCCTTCCCCCTTTGTCAGCTGGCAATATAGTCCCTTCTTACCACCCCTGCAGAAGGAGTCTTCTCAGCTATACTACTGCATAGGTACTGCTCCTCCCCTGGCAAACAGGGCAGAAAACTATCTCTACAGATTCACTGCAGAGAACTGGCTGTGGGGAGAGTGACTGAGCATGAGTGTCCACCAGCACTCAGCTCATTAGTTGGATGTACACATTGAACAGCAGGTGGCGCCATACCATGTAAGTAAATGTCATACTGTAACTCTTTACTAGATTTTTTTTTAACAGCGTGTAAATTGCATTGTTTATTTTTTATGATATATGCAATAAATATGATATTTAATGGTGGGAAAAGCCCTTTAAGCTGTAACAGAGTTCCTTCATTTCAGAGTGCTGAATTAAGAATAAGTATGACTCACAAATTGTTTTACTACTAAACTTTATTATATAGTGCTAAGTTATATAATTCACTGGAATGTACTTTAACAAAAATGCATAGACGGATACCTACAGTTTGCAATTGAACCTTTACAAACAAAGTAATATGATTGTAAGAAATATATTTTTACAATACGTTTAAAAGTAAGCCTGAGCTAGATATTAAAAAAAATAAACACAGCGCCAAGTTTTTCAGTCAAAAATTTATAATTTAGTTCTGTAAAAACTAGTTTTGTGTCCTGTAAACATGTGTAGAAGAACTTATGGGATTTATATATCAGGTTAAATGCAATGCAAACATAAGACTTAGGCCCCATGCACACGAATCCATGTGAGAATTGCGGCCCCATTCATTCCTATGGGGCCATGCACACGACCGTGGTTTCCACGGTCCGTGTTTGGCCCTGGAGCCCGGACCGCAGAAAGAACGGGCAAGCTTTATTACGGCCGTGTTCTGCGTTCCGGGCTCATTGAAAATAATGGCCGCGGCCATGTGCACAGCACGCGATTTGCGTGCGGCTCGTGGCTGACACTCCGTGGCCGGCCGACCCGAAAATCACCGCCGTGCACATGGCTACGGTCGTGTGCATGAGGCCTTAGCTTTTTCCGACTTTTTTTTTAATATAGGTGTCAATAAAATTTTGCGCTTAACTTCTACTATGCTCTATGAGTGATTATTAGTTGTGGTAAGTTCACATCAGGTTTTTGTCCTATATCAGGCATTTACGTCAATATACCACAAAAGGGTATACAGATGTATAATGTACAGTACCCGTAGACTTCTATTGTGCAGACAAGTGCCAACAGTGTGTTCTGTTGTCTGGATACCTAACATCACTGAAAAGTGTAGGCTGCGATGCGTTTCAGAACAAAATAAACACATACAAGTTTTTTTGTTATAATTGACGTATACATTTGCATACCTTTTGACAGTATGTTGTTTTTCTTATGTATCTCTCAACCTTATGACCCAAATGTGGTGTGAACTTGGCCTAAGGCCTCATGCACATGTGTATGCATGTATGGAGGCACACAGAGCCCCTATGGAGCCGTAGGCACTACGTGTGCCAGTGTATGGTGCCTCTGCACGATGCCGTATTACAAAGATATTCTCCATTACAAGCAGTACAACAGAACATGGCACAGTTTTCTCTAACTGATTCATCCGCAATTCGTCAGAATCATATCATAGACATACAGAGGTACAGTAGGGATCCATAGACTTCGTTGGGTGCCATATTATGGCTCTGTACAACTTGGAGTTTGTATGGAGCCATAATACGGTAGGGTGCATGAGCCCTAACTTGCACAATGTCACATAGAAGAAATGTTGTTCCTTAGTTCTAGACTTAGTTGCAGCATATTAATTTATAGCTATTAAAAGTAGCATATCTGCTATTTTACCCACTCACTCCTGTGGAGGAGATAACTTATGCACAAAGTTAAAAAAGATACACCTATGTCAAAGTACCACAGACTTCTAAGGGAAGTGTTAACTGAACCTTACCGAGTGTAGTGCAGAATACAGCATGCTGACTTTTACACTGCCAGCAGGATATAATAAGAATCCGGTGAGAACAAGACCATTTTGATTTAATTTCAAGCCATATTTACATTCTTTGCATTTTGGTTATTTTGTGTAATCAAAAGATTGCAAAATAGCTATAAACAAATATGATACAATGTTCCCACAAATAAGTTTGCGTCCATGTGATGATGATAATAAATCATTTTCATTTAATATTTGGGGATTGTCCTCTGTATCCTGTAATGCAGCCAAATTTAAAGAAATTTCAGTCTCACCTTCTAGACTTCAGTATGCTTGTACATGGTATGGCAAAAGCTGGCAGCCACTGTTGACATGGCTCATCACCTTCTGTTTAAGTTGTGCCACCTGCTCTCTTAGTACACTAGCAGTGGAAGCTAGGTCCGTGTTCTGTGTTTTAAGATTCTTAACTTTCTCTTCTAACCTTGAAATCCGCTCAAGTTTTCTTTTTCTACATTTGGAAGCTGCTATTCTGTTTCTCAGCTTCTTTCTTTCTGCTTTGATCCTCTCTTGGGTGTCCATGTTTATAGGTGATAATGGAGGGCTGTCTCCAAAACTAGTCGCCTCCGGGACTATTTGAGGTTCATCTTTCATTGCATGCGGTCTATGTGTAGGGTAAGTGGACTGTTGCTCCATGTTGGTTGGCAAAGAAGGATAAGAGATAGGATCTGTATTGTAGTTTATTGTTGTGCCCAGAGCTTCATTACCGTAATTGTTGAGAGTGACATAAACGGAGGTATGTGAAGGTTCAGAAGGATGAACAGCGGTACCAGTAGACACAGAGCTCAGTTTCATGTTCAGTTGGTTTTGTTTATGCAGGTCTTCCAGTGCCAACACAAATCCATCCGCAAATTCCTGCTCCACATTGGGCATCTTAGGGTACAGACAATGGTTACCAGTAGGAGTTGCAGTGGCCATGCCATTTGACTGTATAAGTCTCTCAAGATCAAGTGAGGCCAGGTTCAAAAGGCCCATGTCAGTAGAGTTTATTAGTCCATTTCCCTCAAGATGGTGAGGCTTTACATGTGACAGCATTTCATCACTTATGTTCAGATTCATATCTTTTTTCATCATCTTGCTCGCAGTGAAAGAATGAGGGAAGGAAACCGGGCATACATTTAGTAAATCATCATGGTATAAGGACATTTCCATATCCTCTGTCACAATGTGAAACAAATCGGAGGCAATATAAACGTGTTAGAAAGCATCAGGAGTAGTCCAGCAATGGTTTCAGGTATTCCTCACACAGGTCACTTATCGCCGAACAGGATTTCTTCTTGGCAGCACATTGTCTTTCCAGGCTTATAATCCATTATCAGTAATCACCTTAGCTCGGAATCTTGTTGGATGTTCTGCTCTTTCTGCCACTGTAAATATGTTTCTTTCTGTAGAGTTTTCTGTTGTTAATTCCCAGTTCTTTGTCATCTGTTTGCAACTGTAATTCTCTACCCACTTCCTCTTGTGCACTCTCGTGCCGTACTGAGTAATGCCACTGCCTTCTTTCTCTTATATGCCTTTCCTAACACATGATGACACTTTTGTGTACTGAGATTGGTTCACTATGATGTTCTGAGATTCCTTCATTTGCATAGTTGTCAGGGTAACTTTCTGTATACGGCAAACAGCGAAAGGGAGTCTGGGCTGAGGTAATTGGTTAACCCATCGGGTGCTGCATAACTTCCACCAATGAGCAAGAGAATCAACGTCATATGATGGTTTATTTTTGTATTAAAGAGCTCACCTCAGCAGAGAGAACATCACGGATATTTATAGGCATATGCAGTGCATTGAAAGTTACTTCAAGGCTTAGCTGTGCTGCATGACCCAAAGCTAAAGAAGCTGTCTTTAAAAGATGCCTATACAAAAGACGTTTTATACAGAATCATGTCAATCCTATTAAATCAGATTTAAAGTGTACCCCAAGTTCCTTCCTTTTTAACAATGGCTGTTAAGGGATTTTATTGTTCAGTGCCTTAAAAGTATGGGGATGGACTTCCCCTTTCAGTGCCGAGATGTAAGGTGGGTGGTGAGTTAGCTCCACTTCCCGAAGCTTGGATACTAGACTACCCTCCCCTTGCCAGACATAGTCACTTCAGTACCTCCTGAACACAGGGACCTTTGCATGAACCGGTATTTGCTCAGAAGCAGGTGCCATTGCCTACGCAGCCTGTATAGCCCACTGCCTCTTCAAGCCGTTCGGCAAACATGGCGTAATTTTGCCAAGTCTCGCCTCTAACAAGAGGACCAGAGATTCCACAATAGTGGAGACATCATTCATATCTGCTGACCCCCCAGACCTGTGTATTGACTATAAACTACTGGTGATTGAGATGGCCAAGCAATTCGCACCTGATATATGGGACACTCTGCCACTGTGACATCCTCATTAAAACTATTGCAGGTGGAGGTGTCTCACCATACCTTCACATTGGAGGAATTTGAGCAGAGAATTAATCTGATGTACACACATACATTAAAGCCTAATCAAAGTAAATTTTGCCTTGAAAGACTGTATGGAGGATTAAGAAAACAGATCCTGGCGCATTATCGAATTACTGGTATCTATAAAGCCACTAGCTCTCAAATCCATCTGTGAATCTGAGTTGCTGGCAGCTGTAGGATTCCTGGGACTTCACAAGGTAAAAAGAGCCCATAGAGTGGGGCCGGCCCCTTCTACAAGACCATCCTCAGCAGGTTGTAAGGGGTGTGCCTGTACTTACCGGCGGTACAAGGGGGGGGCCACGCAGGGACACGGGCTGGTCTGCGGCTCCGGAGTTCGGCTCCCAAGCGGAGGAGCGTCCTGGGCGTCATGGCGACGGCCGCTCTGCCAACAGCCATGACGCATGCGCTCCCACAAAGAGGAGGGCGAAGTCTCGCGATGCGAGACAGAAGAGAAGAAGGAGGAGGACCAGATGCGAAGGGAGAGGAAGGGGGCGGGAGTGAGTGCGGTGGTGCGAAAACGGTCGGATGAGAGAGAGAGAGGAGGGAAGCGACGAGCAAGGAGGGCAGAGAACGGTCAGATGACCGACAGACGAACGGCCAGAAAAGACCCCACAGTGTGGCTGCAGGAGACTGGAGTACAGAGGGCTGCCGGAGCAGTGCCTGAAAAGCAAAGGAAATCAGTGGGCAGCAGCAGAGGACTGACTGAAGCAGGAGCGGATTGGAGTGTCAGCATCCGCTGCAGGTACCGGCCATTCCCCCCCCCCCCCCGCAGCCCCTAACTAGGACCCTCAGATCTTCCCAGGGACAATGCCAGTACCCGTATGACAGTCTGATTCCCCCGAGAGAGAAGTACGGCCCTCGTTTATTCTGGACACATAGTACCTGACAGACTAGCCTTACAATCCCCAGATGATAAAGCCTGAATTTGGCCAAGCACAGGCTCGCCTCCTCATTAATTGCGCCAGGTGCCCCTGCGTGTCCTCCAGAGTGTAACCCACTGTAATCCTTGCATGGAACGGTTGTTGATGAATCACCGCCTGTAATACGTGCATGGAATTGTTGTTGATGAAACTTGTTGGATCAGGAGCAGACAGAAGGAACAGTCGGGTTGGCGGGACTTTATTGGACTATTAGCTGGACTGTGTGTAAACCTTAGCGTCAGCTCGCCCGTTCAGTTGCGTCCTAGGGGGTCCACCGTTCGGGCCACCGACTGAGGAGAGAGAGGGTTTGTCATGAAAGGTAGCGGATAGCTCTGCAAGGACCCGTGACGGTGCTAGTAGGTACGTTAGTCGCTGATTCCCACGACGCGACCCGTGGGCCGAGAGTGTGACTCTTGCCCTAGGGAAGGCTGCCAGTAGCGGGTAGCTCCCGCTGTGACTGACAGCGGCGTGTCCGTAGCCAAGCCCGGCAACATGGGGTCAAGCACAGCCTCTCTCAGGGGGACTTCCAGCGGGATCGAAGTCCTCAACCTCAGGATTCCTGTCTGCTCCATAGAAGAGAATTTACTGTTACCTGCTTGCTGAAGTAAAGAAGTTGAACGAAAGAAGGTGTGTCTCTTTCATTGTGAACCGACAGCGGTAGTCCTTCCTACATAAATTGGCGTAGTCGGCAGGATCTGAAACCTCACCGCGATGGAACCGTCCAGCAGCGGGACACTGCCGCCGACCCCGACTGTCATGATACCCATGGGGGCCGCCCTAATGAACATTCCCAAGTTTGACGGGAAGAGTGTATAGATCGCGGACTGGACGGAACGAGTTCGTACTGCGGCCCGGTTATTCCAGGTACCTGTGACCCACCAAGCCGACCTGGCATTCAACTCACTCGAAGGGGACGCGAGACAATCTGTCTTGGTTTTACCGCTAGAGCACCACGACACGCTAGAAGCAATCATCAGCCGATTGGAATCCCTCTATGGAGATGTCACTTCAGCCGCCGATCTCCGGAAGAAATTCTATACCAGGGTACAGAGGAACGGGGAATCACTCCAGCAATTCGCGGTAGGATTGCAAGGAATGTGGAGTCGACTAGTAAGGAAGGATCCCGCGGGGTGCGCAGCCTTAACAGAGCCGGACCAAATAGTGCAAGACCAGTTTGTATCCGGGCTGGACAGCCGGACCCTGAGGCGCGCCGCGAGAAACCTCGTCCGGGTAACCCCCACCGCCACGATGAATGAGGTTTTACAAGAAGCACTTGAAGTTCATCGAGAGGAGCTGGGAGAGGCTAGCATGGCCCTGCAAAACGTGGGTACCCCCGAGCCATCTTCAAGAGAGAGCGGACGGCCAGAAGCGGGGTTCACAGAATTCACCCGGGATGTCAAGGAGGCTATTCGGGAATTGAAGACAGATGTTGCTCAATTGAGAGTAATGGGCGATCGACCGGAACATCTCCCTCGTCCACCCAGATCGACACAAGGAGGGCTTCGACGCTGTTGGCAGTGTTGTCAGCCGGGTCACTTCGCCAGAGATTGCAGGATGAGACGCTATCCAAGACGGGAACAGCCACCTTTAAACTAATGTACCCCGCCGCTGAGGGCCAAGCTGCGGGCATTCCATCAACGGGCCCAAAAGGGAGGGTGGAACTTTTGACAGGAAAATGCCCCGTAGTTACAGCCATGATCGGGGGGGTTAAAGTCCCTTGCCTTATTGACACTGGTTCCGAGGTAACCACCATGACTTATCAGTTGTTCCATGAACAGTTTCAAGGTCGACAGACTCTAGAAGCACCCTGGATTGAACTGACTGCGGCTAATAGCCTGCCAATTCCCATTGCCGGGGTTACGTGGTTGGAATTAGAAGTGTTTAACCGTAATTTCCCCCGGGCTGGTATTGTGGTAGTACATAATTGTGCGAGGCCGGGTATACCTGTTATAATTGGCATGAATGTGTTGCAGGAAATACATGGCATGATGTTCAATGAGACGAGCGGTGCCCGGTGGGAGGAGCTGGCAACCGATCAGACCGCCCGGCAAGCTTTATTTCATGTGCATCAAATCTGCCAGCGGCAGGCTGACTTGAAAACGTTGCAGGGCAGAGTGGGGTTGGTGAGGGCCCCAGGTAAAGCGGTGCTGCAAGTACCACCTCGACAGGAAGTCACTATTCCCCTTTCTGTAGGGACCCATCATCGCTTAAGGGATGCGATGGTCATGGTAGAACCAGTGCGAAGCCCTCCGAGTACACAACCCTGGGTGGTAGGAAGAACAGTGTGTCGGGTAAGCAAAGGCATGGCGACAGTCAGGGTGTTGAATCCGACCATAGGGGTCGTCGAAATACTGGAGGAACAACTGAGGACGCTTCTGCGACGCTTCGGTTGGGTGTTCGCGCAGCATGAAGAAGATTTTGGATGCACCACTACCATTGAGCATGGGATCCACACGGGGGCGGCACCGCCCATCAGGGAGCGTTATCGCAATATACCTCTCGCTCTGTATCGGGAGGTAAAAGAGCTCCTCCAGAAAATGTTAGACGGGCAGGTGATCCAAGAGAGTCAGAGCCCATGGACAGCCCCGATTGTTCTGGTAAGGAAGAAGGATGGGTCGCTCCGGTTTTGTGTGGATTACCGTAAGTTGAACGCCTGTACTCATAGGGATGCCTACCCACTTCCCCGAGTAGAAGAATCCTTAACAGCCATGCAGGAGGCTCCATACTATACGACGCTCGATTTAGCAAGTGGGTACTGGCAGGTACCCATGAAGGAAGCGGATAAGGAGAAGACGGCGTTCATCACTCCCTCAGGCTTGTTCGAGTTCAACCGGATGCCGTTCAGGCTAACAAGTGCGCCCAGTACTTTCCAACGGCTAATGGAGCATAGTCTGGGAGATCTAAATTACGAGTCAGTCTTGATCTATTTGGACGATATTGTCATTTTTTCAAAGACCTTCCCAGAACACCTGCGGCATCTACAGGTCGTGTTGGAACGATTGGGAAAGTATGGACTCAAACTAAAACCCAGCAAATGCCGACTGGGCCGCCGGCAGATCAAGTACTTAGGCCATGTCGTGAATGCAACAGGAATTGCACCTGACCCAGATAAGATCAAAGCCATACAGGAGTGGGCCATTCCGCAGAACACGATGGAAATACAAGCCTATCTCGGATTGGTCGGTTACTATCGGAGGTACATCCGAGACTTCTCAAAAATTGCAAGTCCTCTGAATCAGCTCCTCTGTGGACAACCCACCCAAAAGAAGGGGAGCCGAAGCCCCAGTATAGTGGAACAATGGCAGGAGCCACAACAAGCGGCATTCGAAGCATTGAAGGCACGGCTGGTGACAGCACCCATCCTCGCTTTTGCAGACTTCACCCAGCCATTCCGGCTGTACACTGACGCCAGTCTGAAGGGACTGGGAGCGGTCCTGGCCCAGCAGCAAGGAGAAGTGAAGCGCGTCATCGCCTATGGTAGCCGTAGCTTGCGGCCGTCAGAACGTAACCCAACCAATTACAGCTCGTTCAGGCTCGAGTTATTGGCCATCGTGTGGGCTGTTACCGAACGGTTTGCCGAATACCTGGTCGGAAGTCAAGTGGAAATTTACACGGATAACAATCCCCTGGCGTATCTTGGAACGGCAAAACTGGGGGCGATGGAACGATGGATAGCCCGACTGGCTCGATTCAACTATACCATTAGTTACAAGCCCGGTAAGAACCATACCAACGCCGATGCACTCTCCCGACAGCCGTGTGAGACCCCGGTCGGAGAGGTGGACAACGAGCAAGAAGAAATAGAGATAACCCCACTACTCGTGGTTCATCCCCCAATGCAGCAGCAACGGGTAGTGACAGCAATACAAGGGATTGAGGATCTTACTGAGATGTATGATAGGGCCGAGTGGAAGAGGCGGCAACAGCAAGACCAGGACATCCAAACAATCGACAAGTGGGTGCGTCGGCAGGGAATGCCCACAGCAGCGGAGCGAAGCAGGTTGTCAGCACCAGCTAAAGCACTAGTTCGGCATTTGGAACGACTAGAACACCATGATGGAGTATTGTATAGAAGAGTGTGGGCACCACGGGAACATCACGACATATGGCAGTTGGTATTGCCCATAGCAGACGTGAAGCCCGTGTGCAAGTGGATGCACGAGAACCGAGATCATTTTGCGGTGGAAAAGACTGTACAGATCACCAGGAATCACTTCTATGCTCCAAACTTGGAAAGAATAATGGAAGATGTCTACAAGGAATGCACGGAGTGTGTCCTGCACAAGGCGACAGAACAGTCGGAGAGGCCCATGACCATCGTGACGGGTGAGCCACTAGAACTGCTGACGGTAGACTTTTTACCAGTCCAAGAAGTTACCTCAGGGCACCGATATGCGTTAGTATGCTTGGACGATTTTTCGAAATTTGCCGTGGTGATTCCTACGTGGGACCAGACGGCGACGACTACCGCGGCTGCATTGTGGAAGCATGTCATCCGCCCGTATGGGTGCCCCAGACGCATCTTGTCGGATCAAGGACCGAATTTTGAGTCGGATCTCTTCCATGAGCTGTGTATCTTACACGGAATTCGGAAATCCAGAACGACCCCATATCACCCCCAAGGGAATGGGGCTTGTGAACGATTCAATCGCACCTTACTCGGCCTATTAAAGACCATCGGGGACGAACGGCAGGAACGGTTGCCTGAATATGTGGATGACCTGGTATTGGTCTATAACAACACTGTGCATCGAGCTACCGGGTATACCCCATATCAATTGATGTTCGGCCGACCAAGCCGAGTTCCTTTGGATCTTCTGTTAGAGACGCCGGAGGTCGAAGTCAATCGATCCCCGTCGCAATGGGTACAGGAACATCAACGACGGTTGAGCGCAGCGAAGGGCGAAATGGAGAGAGCTCGGCCCACAGAGAGCCTACCCCTCGTGGAAGAACGCCAGCGAGCATTTCATACGGGGGATCGGGTGCTGGTGCGGAATCGCAGGGCAGCACGTGGCCGTAAGCTTGAGCCCCGATAGGAGAGGAAACTATATGTGGTGGTAAAACGCGTCGACCCCGGACTTCCTGTGTATGAAGTGCGACCAGAGGGTGACCAGGGACTCAGCAGAAGGCTGCATCGCAACCTGTTGCGGTCATGTACTTTTCTGACACCAGAATTAGTCACGTCATCAAGGCAAGAAGAACCCCAGAGTGCTCCACCGACAAATATTGACGTAGATTGGTGGTTCCATCAGACGACCCTAGTGTACCCTGGGAATCACGACCGACAGGCACAGAGAATCCAACGGAGTGCGTGGAGACACCTGCAACGGAATTGAATCGTGAACTGCGTTACCCACAGAAGTGTACTCTCAACCGACAACCGGCCTATTTGCAAGACTATGAAGTTTAGTGCCGAGGACTGCACTTGATAACCAAGGGGGAAGTGTAAGGGGTGTGCCTGTAATTACCGGTGGTACAAGGGGGGGGGCCCACGCAGGGACACGGGCTGGTCTGCGGCTCGGGAGTTCGGCTCCCGAGCGGAGGAGCGTCCTGGGTGTCATGGCGACGGCCGCTCTGCCGACAGCCATGACGCATGAGAAGGAGGAGGACCGGATGTGAAGGGAGAGGAAGGGGGGCGGGAGTGAGCGCGGTGGCGCGAAAACGGTCGGATGAGAGAGAGGGAAGCGACGAGCAAGGAGGGCAGAGAACGGTCAGGTGACCGACAGACGAACGGCCAGAAAAGACCCCACAGTGTGGCTGCAGGAGACTGGAGTACAGAGAGCAGTGCCTGAGAAGCAAAGGAAATCATTGGGCAGCAGCAGAGGACTGACCGAAGCAGGAGCGGATTAGAGTGTCAGCATCCGCTGCAGCTACCGGCCATTCCACCCCCCCCCGCAGCCCCTAACTAGGACCCTCAGATCTTCCCAGGGACAATGCCAGTACCCGTATGACAGTCTGATCCCCCGAGAGAAGTACGGCCCTCATTTATTCTGGACACAGAATACCTGACAGACTAGCCTTACAATCCCCAGATGATAAAGCCTGAATTTGGCCTAGCACAGGCTCTCCTCCAAATTAATCGCGCCAGTGCCCCTGCGTGTCCTCCAGAGTGTAACCTACTGTAATCCTTGCATGGAACTGTTGTTGATGAATCACCGCCTGTAATCCTTGCATGGAACTGTTGTTGATGAATCACCGCCTGTAATACTTGCATGGAACTGTTGTTGATGAATCACCGCCTGTAATACGTGCATGGAATTGTTGTTGATGAAACTTGTTGGATCAGGAGCAGACAGAAGGAACGGTCGGGTTGGCGGGACTTTATTGGACTATTAGCTGGACTGTGTGTAAATCTTAGCGTCAGCTCGCCCGTTCAGTTGCGTCCTAGGGGTCCACCGTTCGGGCAACCGACTGAGGAGAGAGAGGGTTTGTCATGAAAGGTAGCGGATAGCTCCGCAAGGACCCGTGACGGTGCTAGAGGGTACGTTAGTCGCTGATTCCCACGACGCGACCCGTGGGCCGAGAGTGTGACTCTTACCCTAGGGAAGGCTGCCAGTAGCGGGTAGCTTCCGCCGTGACTGACAGCGGCGTGTCCGTAGCCAAGCCGGGCAACGTGGGGTCAGGCACAACCTCTCTCCGGGGGACTTCCAGCGGGATCGAAGTCCTCAACCTCAGGATTCCTGACTCCTCCATAGAAGAGAATTTACTGTTACCTGCTCGCTGAAGTAAAGAAGTTGAACGAAAGAAGGTGTGTCTCTTTCATTGTGTACCGACAGCGGTAGTCCCTCCTACAAGGTGATCATGCCATACCTGGATTTACAATGACAAAAAAAATGATCTGGTCTTTCTGCAACACCCCCTTTCAATTAGGGGCTACAAAGTTGTGCTGTATGCCGATTTTTCTGCTGAGGTTACATGAAAATGCAAGACATTTACTGTAGTATGCATGGCCCTATACATAAAAAAGATAAAATTCCTGCTGCAATACTCAGCTGCCCCGAGAGTTACTTACACAGACAGCCAGACCTACCTCTTCCATTATACAACGAAGGCAGAGGCTCTTTTTAATGACGTGCCACAGAATAGTTCTCCGGATCATCATGACCAGCGAAGTGTAATGTTGCTGTATCATGATAGAAACTGTTTTGGCGATTTATTCTTCTGACAGATCTACATGGTCAAAGGAAGCGCAGCGTTTGCCTGGTGCTCCTCATCGTGACCTGGATCTGGAGGACTAGAGACCACCAAAGTATGGGAAAAGGACTGTATGACCACCGTACTGAGAATCCCCACATTCGTAGCCTCAGCCACTGATTTTTTAAGTACGAGTTACAGGCTTATTCGCATGTATTCTTTAATTGAGCTTAGGGGAGGGAGTGGGGATTTACTTCTCAGAAAAAAGTGAAGTCATGAATACTAAAAGATATTGAATGACAGTGAGGAGACAGTTGTTTCTTGCAGCGTTTAATGTTTTTTTGTATGGCAGGCGTGCTGCAAGAGATCTCACATGTATATTCAATTTGGTTAACTCTGACACATAGCAGGCCTCAGGCACTTATCTATACATCTTTGGTAGCTGACCATGTATAGTCTCATAGAAAGTCAAAGGACTACAATCCCCTCATAAACGCATCCAAAGCTTTGACTGGACATCACTTTGCTACAGGTGATGCACTTGGGGAGAGGGATTGTCGTACGGAAAAATTATGGGTGGGAGCGATATATGACTTAGAATCTCTGGGTAGAAAGGCTGGTGTGCTAATATTGATTCATGAACAACTAGCATGTAGCTTGGTTAGTGTGGATGGGGACACTGAGGGGAGATTGGTTGACCTGACGCAGGATATACCAACTGAAGTAGTATTTACAATGTTTATGGTCCACACTTTGATAACAAGGTGTTCTTTAACATCTTAGAGGCAAAGCAATTGGGGAACACATCTGATCAAGTTTTAGTAGGAGGCAATTTTAACTCGACTTAATAATTTGGAAGACATGAGGCATGTCGCCTCTGCTGTCTGTCCTGGGAGGCTACAGGATATCTACTTAAAGGGGTTGGCCAGTAAAAAAATATTTTCTAAAAAAGTGTCCCCAGGCCTTGATTTGCCTTCCCTAAAACCCCCTACATACTTTGTAACCAGTTTCTGTTTGATCTCAATCGTCACTACTGCTCTTTCTGTTTGTTTACATCCCTTGCTTCGGTTCCTGGGTGTTTCCTATCTAGTAACCCACCATACCCCTTGCTGCATCTGAGGAGACAGCCCCCCCCCCTTCCTCCCTTCACAGCATCTCAGCTATTTTCATACTGCCACACCCCTCTATGTTCACAGGGTCATTCCCTGCTCTAATTACAGGCAGCCAGCTCCCTCCCTGCACGCTGCCACACCCACCCACCTATTATGATGGGGTTTATATGTCGGGTGTAATACACAGGGATGATGAAGTAATACACATGGTTGATGGGGGTTATATACAGGAATGTGGGGGGTACTACACAGGGATGTTGGGGGTAATACACAGGGATGTTGGGGGTAATACACAGGAATGTTGAGGTAATACACAGGGATGCTGGGGTTATATACATTAATGTGGGGGGTAATACACAGGGATAATGAGGTAATACACAGGGATCACAGCGTATATACAGGGTGGGCCATTTATATGGATACACCTAAATAAAATGGGAATGGTTGGTGATATTAACTTCCTGTTTGTGGCACATTAGTATATGGGAGGGGGGAAACTTTTCAAGCTGGGTGTTGATCATGGCGGCCATTTTGAAGTTGGCCATTTTGTATCCAACTTTAGTTTTTTCAATGGGAAGAGGATCATGTGACACATCAAACTTATCGAGAATTTCACAAGAAAAACAATGGTGTGCTTGGTTTTAACGTTACTTTATTCTTTCATTAGTTATTTACAAGTTTCTGATAAAGATAGTGGTCCATTCTTCATCAATGGAAACCTCAAGGCCACGGGATATCTGAAATTGCTACATGATGATGTGTTTCCCTCTTTATGCACTGAAGCTGGCACGTTCCCAGAGTTTTTCCAGCAAGATGGTGCACCACCACATTATGGGTGTCAGGTCCGAGCATTCCTAGATGAACAGTTTCCTGGAAAGTGGATTGGTCGTCGTGGGCCAGTTGAATGGCCCCCTAGGTCTCCCGATCTGACCCCCTTAGACTTTTATCTTTGGGGTCATCTGAAGGCAATTGTCTATGCTGTGAAGATATGAGATGTGCAGCAACTGAAACTACGGATACTGGAAGCCTGTGCTAGCATTTCTTCTGCGGTGTTGCTATCAGTGTGTGAAGAGTGGGAGAAGAGGGTTGCATTGACAATCCAACACAATGGGCAGCACTTTGAACACATTTGATAAGTGGTCAGAAACTTGTAAATAACTCATGAAAGAATAAAGTAACGTTAAAACGAAGCACACCATTGTTTTTCTTGTGAAATTCTCAATAAGTTTGATGTGTCACATGACCCTCTTCCCATTGAAAAAACTAAAGTTGGATACAAAATGGCCGACTTCAAAATGGCCGCCAGGGTCAACACCCAGCTTGAAAAGTTTCCCCCCTCCCATATACTAATGTGCCACAAACAGGAAGTTAATATCACCAACCATTCCCATTTTATTTAGGTGTATCCATATAAATGGCCCACCCTGTACATTGATGATGGGGTAATACACAGGGATGATATAACTAAATCATCCCTGTATATAACCCCCATCATCCCTGTATATAACCTCCATCATCCCTGTGTATAACATCCCTATGTATTACACCCAACATGCCTGTATATAACCGCCATCATCCCTGTATTTAACCCCCATCATCCCTGTAAATAACCGCCATCATCCCTGTAAATAACCGCAATCATCCCTGTGTATAACCCCCATCATCCCTGTGTATAACCCCCAACATACCTGTATATGACCGCCATCAACCCTGTATATAACCCCCTGCATCCCTGTAAATAACCACCATCATCCCTGTAAATAACCACCATCACCCTTGTAAATAACCGCCATCATCCCTGTAAATAACCGCCATCATCCCGGTGTATAACCCCCAACATCCCTGTGTATAACCCCCAACATCCCTGTGTATAACCCCCAACATCCCTGTATATAACCCAACATCCCTGTGTATAACCCCAACATCCCTGTATATAACCCCAACATCCCTGTATATAACCCCCATCATCCCTGTATATAACCCCCAGCATCCCTGTAAATAACCGCCATCATCCCTGTAAATAACCGCAATCAACCCTGTATATAACCCCCAGCATCCTTGTAAATAACTGCCATCATCCTTGTAAATAACCGCCATCATCCTTGTAAATAACCGCCATCATCCCTGTGTATAACCCCTAACATCCCTGTGTATAACCCCAACATCCCTGTATATAACCCCAACATCCCTGTATATAACCCCCATCATCCCTGTATATAACCCCCAGCATCCCTGTAAATAACCGCCATCATCCCTGTAAATAACCGCAATCAACCCTGTATATAACCCCCAGCATCCTTGTAAATAACTGCCATCATCCTTGTAAATAACCGCCATCATCCTTGTAAATAACCGCCATCATCCCTGTAAATAACCGCCATCATCCCTGTGTATAACCCCCAACATCCCTGTGTATAACCCCCAACATCCCTGTATATAACCCCAACATCCCTGTGTATAACCCCAACATCCCTGTATATAACCCCAACATCCCTGTATATAACCCCCATCATCCCTGTATATAACCCCCAGCATCCCTGTAAATAACCGCCATCATCCCTGTAAATAACCCCAATCATCCCTGTGTATAACCCCCATCATCCCTGTGTATAACCCCCAACATACCTGTATATAACCGCCATCAACCCTGTATATAACCCCCAGCATCCCTGTAAATAACCACTATCATCCCTGTAAATAACCACCATCATCCTTGTAAATAACCGGCATCATCCTTGTAAATAACCGCCATCATCCCTGTAAATAACCGCCATCAACCCTGCGTATAACCCCCAAAATCCCTGTGTCTAACCCCCAACATACCTGTATATAACCTCCATCAACCCTGCATATAACCCCCATCATCCCTGTAACTAACCGCCATCATCCTTGTAAATAACCGCCATCATCCCTGTGTATAACCCCCAACATCCCTCTGTATAACCCCCAACATCCCTGTATATAACCCCCAACATCCCTGTATATAACCCCCATCATCCCTGTGTATTACCCCCATCATCCCTGTGTATTACCCCCATCATCCTATACAGTGATGATAGCAGTTATATACAGGAATGATGGGGTAATACACAGCGATGTTGGGGTTAAAAGACAGGGATGATGGGGGCTTATACACAGGGATGATATGGGTCACATACAGGGATGATGGGGTCAAATACAGGGATGATGGGGTCATATTGAGGGATTATTTGGGTCATATACAGGGATGATGGGGGTCATATAACCCCATCTTCCCTGTATTTATGTAACCACCATCTTCCCTGTATTTATGTAACCATCAGGGCGCGCAGAGATTGAGGAATAACATGAACGCCAACGCTCCTCCATCAGAGAGTAGAATGAGCAGGGGGCGTGTACTAGGAGAGACGACATTCCGTGTCTTTGATCAGCCAGCACTTCCGGCTAAACAGAGGCACGGCGCATCATCAACTACATTTACAGGCTGTGGGACCAGAGGCAGATCTCTGAAGAGCTCATGAAACATCCGCCCGGCCCACCGCCTGTAAATGTAGTTGATGACGCGCCGTGCCTCTGCATAGCCAGAAGTGCTGGCTGAGCAAAGACACGGAACGTCACCAGGAAACTAAAAATTTGCTCTGGGAGCAGTCACGTGACCGCAAATTATAAGTAGGTAACGCTGCTGTCACGTAGGGTCTGTGGACCCACTGGACCGTACCGCCTTGGCGGTATGGCAGCTGGCCAACAGGGCGCAGGTCAATGTCTATAGTTCGTATAGGGTACCTGTGGTAGCTCGGACAGTAGCAAAGCAGGCTCAGCTGGGACTATGCAGCAGGTAGACGTCAGGCGTGGTGAAGCAGGTCAGGCATGGTATACAGCATGTCACGACTTTGGCTCAGCACAGTACTCGACCAGGATAGTACGGAATGCAGGGAACAGGAACACACTAGGAGACCATTGCATAGACAAACTAGGGAAACAACAACAACGCTCAGGCATCGAAGCAGGGGGCTGGACCCCTCTTATAGTCCAGGGTACTCACGGCCTGATGCTTCCTCAAAGTCCGGTGCACGCACTGCCCCTTTAAGAGCGGGCACGAGCGTGCGCGCACCCTACGAGATCCGGCTGAGGTGAGTGGAAGCGGAGACTGGGGCCAGCGCTCGCCGACTCGTGGCTGTGGCTGTCATGGGGAGAGTGGCGCTGATGGCCCGCAGCCACGGACATGACAGCTGCCATATATAAACAGACATTATATTAGAAAAGTAATTGTACATGTCACATTAGGTTAAAATAAAAATAAAATGTATTACTGGCCAACCCCTTTAACCCCTTCAGGACCAAGCTTATTTTGGCCTTCAGGACATCTTTTAAAATCTGACATTTTATGTAGTAATAACGCTGGAATGCTTTTACCTGTCCAAGCAATTCTGAAATTGTTTTCTCATGAAATATTGTTCTTTATGGTAGTGGAAAAATTTGGTCGATAAATTCATTGCTTATTTGTCAAAAACACCAAAAGGAGCGCCATTTGGAAGTGCAGCGCAGATTTTGCTGAACTGGTTTCTGGGGGCCATGTCGCATTTGCAGAGCCCCTGAAGTACCAGTACAGTAGAAATTCCTCAGGTGTTATCCCAATTTGAAGACTATACCCCTCAAATAATTAAATTAGAGGTGTAGTGAGCATTTTGAGCCATCAGGTGTTTTATAGATTTTATTAGAATTGGGCCATGAAAATGAAACATTTTTTTTTCCAATAATATGTAGATTTAGCTAATTTTTCATTTCCACAAGGAATACAGGAGAAAAGACACCCCAAAATGTGTTACACAAATTCTCCTGAGTAAGGAAATATCCCATGTGTCGTTGTACACTGCTATTTAGACACACGGCAATGCTCTAAATGGAAAAAGCGCAATTTCGTTTTTGGAGTGGAGATTTTACAAAATAGTTTTTTGACGCCATGATGCATTGAGCTAAGGTAACAGTACAGTGAAAATCCATGAGAAGTGACCCTATTTGGGAAACTACACCCCTTTAAGGAATTTTATCATGAGGTGTAGTGAGCATTTTGACCCCACGGGTTTTGGAGAAATTAGTACACAATAGATGTTGCAGATTGAAAATTGCCATATTTCCACAGATATGCTATTTCAGTGCCCAATGTGTTGTGCTCAGATTGTGCCCCTTTAGAAACACAACCCATAAATTGTTAAGCGGGTTCTCCAGAGTACACTAATACCACATTTGTGGTCATAAACTGCTGTTTGGGCACGCTGTCAGGCCCAGAAGGAGCGCCATTTGGCTTTTGGAGAGCAGATTTTGCTTGGTAGTATTTTTGTTTAGTGTTTTACTGGTGTTTCAGTTTATAATATGGGGGCATATTTAAACTGTTCGGAGTACATCAGGGTATATGTAAGCTGGGTGGAGTACATCAGGGCATATGTAATCTGTTCGGAGCACATCAGGGTATATGTAAACTGGACAGAGTGCATCAGAGTATATGTAAACTGTGTGGAGTACATCAGGGTATATGTAAACTATGCGGAGTACATCAGGGTATATGTTAGCTGTGCGGAGTGTATCGGGTATATGTAAGCTGTGAGGAGTACATCAGGGTATATGTAAACTGGGCGGAGTACATCAGGGTATATGTAAACTGGGTGGAGTGTATCAGGGTATATGTAAACTGTGTGGAGTACATCAGGGTATATGTAAGCTATGTGGAGTACATCAGGATATATGTAATCTGGGTGGAGTGCATCAGGTCATAATAGGATGATGTAATAATGGGGTAAATGAATAATACAATTAATTATCCATGGATAGTGACGTACGCTTTGAACCAATCCTTTATGCACAGGCCGCATTTTTGGGTGCAGGAGTGGCACTTCCAAAGGGTGTCCGTGATATTGTACAAAATATCCGCACTCCAGCATTGCCTAATCTTTGACTTCTTCACTAGCCCCATATGTAGCACAAGACCCCAAAATTTCATAGTTTCCGCTGCATTTACAGGGTCTACCAGTGGGGCCTAGCAAATGATGATGTGGGGTTTTAGGTGAAGAACTGCTGCACATATAAATGAGACTGGGCTGTCAATTTGAATTATTGCATTCCGAGAGTCATAACTTTTTATTTCTCCGTTGACGAGCTGTGTGAGTGCTTGATTTTCATGGGACAAGCTGTAGTTTTTATTAGTATAATTTTGAAGTACATGCGATTTTTTTGATCAGTTTTTATAACATTTTTTGGAAGGCGAGGAGACCAAAGAATTCTCAGTTTTTTAAAAAATTTTAACGCCGTTCTCTGTCCATTATAAAAATGTTTTAGTGTCACCATTTCCTGGGAGACATATTTTTTCTATGTTTTTTGTAGACGGAACGAAGTGAGGGCTTGATTTTTGCGTGACAAACTGTAGTCAGGTGGTATGATATGTCACACAGTAGGTGAGATCTTACACAAGTGTTTTCAACTTAGCTCATCTATAATTGAATAAAGCACATACAGTAACAGTATAGTATGATGCATACAATTCAAAATATGTTGGTCTTCATCCCTCAACCCCATTTGGTGGTTTTCAAATAAAACGGAATAAAACTAACCAGGTGGGATTGCATTGAATACATAGGGTGTTGCAGGGGACCGTTCACCTTGTTTCCCGCTGGTACAATATACTTTGCACAGCCGAGATAATATTTTGTACACTGAATTAGTGTTATATTTTAACAACATTACACCTAAAGTTGGGCATTATTCGGGGACACCGAACCCAACAAATAAAGTATGCAGAAGCATCTTTTTTTAGAATAATAAAAGGTTTTTGTTACATCGCTATTTCCCAATCTTTAGCCCCTTCCCTTCATACATAGACTTATCTTGGTGGTGTACACCTGATGTAACAACATAAGAGCATCCCTGTGGATACTTTTCCATATATATATATATATATATATATATATATATATATATATATATACTGTATACCATACGTATTGCCATTCCACGCTATTAACCCCTTCCCGACATTTGCCGTATAGGTACGTCATGGAAAGCATTGACTTCCCGCATCTTGACGTACCTATACGCCGAATGTTTGGGACCGGCTCAGAAGCTGAGCCGGTGCCTTCCATCACCGGATCTCAGCTGTATCTTACAGCTGACATCCGGCTGTAACGGCGGGGACTGAAATTAGCTTCGATCCCCGCCATTAACCCCTTAAGTGCAGCGCTCAAACGCGATCGCTGCACTTAAGGTGTTTGCAGCTCATCGGAACCCCAGTAATGAAATTGCCGGGGTTCCGGTGGCTGCAATGGCAACCGGAGGCCTAATACTGGCCTCCCGGTCTGCCTAGCACCGAAGCCGTTCAAGATCCGCCCGGCGGCGGAGCCTGATCGGCTTCCGTAGCTGCCGGCAAGATGGCGCCGGGTCAGGAGCTGATCCGGCGTCATCAGCGGTGGAAGTCAGCTGTACTGTAAAGCTGACATCCACCTGTAACGGCAGGAACCGGAGCTAGCTCCGATCCCTGCCATTAACCCCTTCGATGCAGCAATCGAAAGCGATTGCTGCATCGTAGCGGTTACTAGCAGATCGCCAGCCCTGACAGGCAATCAGGACTGGCGACTGCTGTTATGGCAACAGGAGACACAATGGTCTCCTGCTCTGCCATTACGGAAGCCGATTTAGGCCCCGCCGGGAGGCGAAGCCTAGTCGGCTTGCTGTCAGTGAATGACTGACAGATCTAATACATTGCACTACATAGGTAGTGCAATGTATTAGAAAAAAAAAAATCTGACCGTTGAACCTTCAAGTCCCCTAGTGGGACTTGAGAAAAAGTGTAAAAAAAGTATAAAAAAGTGCAAAAAATAAAAGTTTGAAAACAATAAAAGTTTCAAGTAATCAAATAAAACACAATCCCCCTTTTACTCTTGTCAAGTCCTTTATTATTGAAAAATAATAATAAACCATATGTATTTGGTATCGCCACGACCGTAACGACTGGAGGTATCAAAATATTATATTATTTATTGCACGCGGTGAACAGCGTAAAAAAAAGTAAAAAACGTTACCAGAGTTTCTGTTTTTTGGTCACTTTGCCCTACAAATATTAGAATAAAAAGTGATCAAAAAGTCGCACGTATCCAAAAATGGTACCTATAAAAACTATAGCTTGTCCCGCAAAAAACAAGCCCTCATACAACGCCGTCGACAAAAAAATTAAAAAGTTATGGTTCTCACAACTTGGCGACAGAAAAAATACATTCTTTTTACAAAAGTAATTTTATTGTACAAAACGTTGTAAAACATGAAAAAGTTCTATAAATTAGGTATCGCCGGAATCGTACTGACCCGCAGAATAAAGTTAACATGTAATTTATAACGCATGGTGAACGCTGTATAAAAAAAAATGAAAAAAGCTGTGCCAGAATTGCGTTTTTTTGTTTACCTGGCATCCCAAAAAATAGGATAAAAGGTGATCAAAAAGTTGCATGTACCCCAAAATGGTACCAATAATAACTACAGCTCGTCCCGCAACAAACCAGCCCTCATACCGCTACGTCTATGAAAAATAAAATTAGTTATGGCTCCAATAAGTCAGGAAATAAAAAAATATGCAGTTGTGCCCGAGGGGAACATTTCTTCTGTTTCAAGAGGCGATTTATCAAGGACCTAAAATTAGGGAACCAGGAAGGGGAGAGCCCAAACATATCCGCTGGAAGCGACGGTGCCCGTATTATACCAGGACAACACTTCCCAGCAAAATTCCCCAAACTGCAAAGGCGTGGAGTGTGGACCAAAAGGGGGATAAGAAAGGACGCCATATATCAGTGCGACACCGGCCTGTCCAGAAAGGATTGTGTCACAGCGTAACACACATCTATGGATCATTTTATTGTTTTTTTTTTACCCCATTATTATACCACCTGACTATGCCCCTTATATACTCTGCCCGGCTTACATATGCCCCCACATTATAAACGGAAACACCAGTAAGACTCCAAACAAAACTACTACCAAGCAAAATCCACGCTCCAAAAGCCAAATGGCATTTCCTCCCATCTGAACCCTACAGCGTCCCCAAACAGCAGTTTCCTTCCACATATATGGCACCGTCATACCCGGGAGAACCCTTTTAGCAATTTTTGGGGTGTGTGTATCCAGTGGCATAAGCTGGGCACGACATATTTGCCACTGAATGGCATATCTAGGGAAAAATATAAATTTTGAATTTGCACCATCCACAGCGCATTCATTTATGGAAAAGACCTGTGGGGTGAAAATGCTCACTACACCCATTAATAAATGCCTTGAGGGGTGCAGTTTCCATAATGGGGTCACTTCTCAGGGGTTTATTTTTATTATTTCACATCAGAGCCTCTGCAGTTGTGAACCAATACTTTGTAAATCGCCAAATTAGGCCTCAATTTTACATGGTACGCTTTCACTCCTGAGCCTGGTTGACTGTCCAGGCAAGAGATTAGGGCCACATGTAGGGTGTTTCTAAAACCAGGAAACCCAGCATAATAATTAGAGAGCTGTCTTGTTATGGTGGCACAAGCTGGGCACCACATATTGGCATATCTATGGAAAAAAATCCCATTTTTACTCTGCAACATCGAGTGCACACCAATTTCTGCCAATCACCTGCAGGGTTAAAATGCTTACTACACCCCAGGTAAATGCATTGAGGGGTGTAGTTTCCAAAATGGGGTCACTTCTGGGGGGTTTCCACTGTTTTGGGCCCACAGGCGCCCAGAAACCAATCCAGCAACATCTGCACTCCAAATGGCAGTCCTTCCCTTCTGAGCCCTGCCGTGTGCCCAAACAGCAGTTTATGACCACATATGGGGTATTGCCGTACTCGGGAGAAATTGCTTTACAAATGTTGGGTTCTTTTGTTTCCTTTATTTGTTGTGAAAATGAAAAAATTGGAGCTAAAGCTACATCTTATTGAAGAAAAAGGATTGTTTTTATTTTCACTGCCCAATTCTAATAAATTCTATGAAACATCTGTGGGGTCAAAATGCTCACTACACCCCTAGATGAATTCCTCAAGAGGTGTAGTTTCCTAAATGGTGTCACTTTTTGGGCGTTTTCATTGTTTTGTCCCCTCAGGGGCTTTGTAAATGTGACATGGCCTCCGCAAACCATTCCTGCTCAATGTGATCTCCAAAAGCCAAATAGCGCTCTTTCCCTTCTAAGCCACGCCGTGTCTTCAAACAGCCGTTTATTACCACATGTGGGGCATTGTTTTACTCGGGAGAAATTGCTTTACAAATTTTGTGGTGCTTTTTCTCCTTCAGTCCTTGTGGAAATGAGAAAAAAATAAGCTAAACCTACATTTTCTTTGAAAAAATGTAGATTTTTATTTTCAGGGCCTAGTTCCAATAATTTCCTCAATGGGTGTAGTCTCCAAAATGGGGTCACTTGTGGGGGGTTTCCACTGTTTTGTCTCCTCAGGGACTTCGTAAATGTGACATGGCCTCCGCAAACCATTCCTGCTAAATGTGATCTCCAAAAGCCAAATGGTACTCCATCCCTTCGAAGCCCTGCCGTGTGTCCAAACAGCCGGTTATTACCACATGTTGGGTATTGTTTTACTCGGGAGAAATTGCTTTACAAATTTTACGGTGCTTTTTCTCTTTCAGTCCTTGTGGAAATGAGAACAAATTTGCTAAACCTACATTTTCTTTGAAAAAATTTAGATTGTCATTTTCAGGACCTACTTCCAATAATTTATGCAAAAAACCTGTTGGGTCAAAACGCTCACTATACCCCTAGATAATTTCCTCAATGGGTGTAGTTTCCAAAATGGGGTCACTTGTGGGGGGTCTCCACTGTTTTGTCCCCTCAGGGGCTTTGTAAATGTCTTGTGGAAATGAGAAAAAATTTGCTAAACCTAAATTTTCTTTGAAATAATTTAGATTGTCATTTTCAGGGCCTACTTCCAATAATTTATGCAAAAAACCTGTGGGGTCAAAACACTCACTATACCCCTAGATAATTTCCTCAATGGGTGTAGTTTCCGAAATGGGGTCACTTGTGGGGGTTTTCCACTGTTTTGTCCCCTCAGGGGCTTTGTAAATGCGACCTGGCCTCCGCAAACCATTCCTGCTAAATTTGAGCTCCAAAAGCCAAATAGCGCTCTTTCCCTTCTAAGCCCTGCCGTGTCTCCAAACAACCGTTTATTACCACATGTGGGGTATTGTTTTACTCGGGAGAAATTGCTTTACAAATTTTACAGTGCTTTTTCTCCTTTAGTCCTTGTGGAAATGAAAAATCGCTAAACCTACATTTTCTTTGAAAAAATGTTGATTTTAATTTTCATGGCCTACTTCCAATAATTTCTGTAAAAAACCTGTGCGGTCAAAATGCTCACTGTACCCCTAGATAATTTCCTTGAGGTGTGTAGTTTCCCAGATGGGGTCACTTTTGGGGGATTTTTACTGTTTTGGCACCGCAAGAGCCCTTCAAACCTGACATGATGCCTAAAATTTATTCTAACAAAAATAAGGCCCCAAAATCCACTAGGTGCTCCTTTGCTTCTGAGGCCGGTGCTTCAGTCCAGTAGCATGCTAGGGCCACATGTGGGATATTTCCTAAAACTGCAGAAACTGGGCAACAAATATTGAGTTGCAGTTCTCTGGTAAAACCTTCTGTGTTATAAAAAAAATTGTATTCAAAATTTATTTCTGCAAAAAAATATGAAATTTGTAAATTTCACCTCTACTTTGCTTTAATTCCTGTGAAATGTGTAAAGGGTTAAGACATTTTCTAAATGCTGTTTTGAATACTTTGAGGGGTGACGTTTTTAAAATGGGGTGACTTTTTGGGGGTTTCTAATATATAAGGCCCTCAAAGCCACTTCACAACTGAACTGGTCCCTGTAAAAATGGCCTTTTGAAATTTTCTTGAAAATGTGAGAAATTGCTGCTAAAGTTCTAAACCTTGTGATGTCATAGAAAAATAAAAGGAGGTTCAAAAAACGATACCAATCTAAAGTAGACATATGGGGGATGTTAATTAGCAACAATTTTGTGTGGTATAACTGCCTGTCTTACAAGCAGATACATTTAAATTGAGAAAAATGCTAATTTTTGCAATTTTTCGCTAAATTTTGGTGTTTTTCACAATTAAATACTGAACATATCGAGCAAATTTTGCCAGTAACTTAAAGTCCAATGTGTCACGAGAAAACAATCTCAGAATCGCTTGGATAGGTGAAAGCATTCCGGAGTTATTACCACATAAATTGAAACATGTCAGATTTGAAAAATGAGGCTCGGTCAGGAAGGTCAAAAGTGGCTAAAGAGGGAAGGGGTTAAAGGCTTTGGCCACGTCCAGAGAAGCCACAGCCCTGACCTCCCCCACCCGCCGAGGCATCTGAAGATTCACGTATAATCTGCGCAAATTAACAGCCGTTGACCTATTGGGCATAAATCCAGCCTGATCCTGATGTACTACCTGTGTGACCACCCTAGAAAGTCTATTAGCCAGAATCTTAGCCAGAATTTTTACATCAACTGTCAAAAGCGTATAGGCCTGTAGGACTCAGGCATTCTAACATCCTTATCAGGCTTGGGTATTACAACGATAACGGCATAGTTCGTCTAGTCCGGCAAGCTCCCCCTATCCAAAGCTGCTTTATATGCATTAACCCCTACCCGCACGAGGACATAACTGTCCGTCGCTGCTGGAGGTTACTTCCCGCACGAGGACATACAGTTACTGAATCGTTCCCGGTGTACACAGCCGGTGTACCTGACAGCTAACACTCCCGAGTCACCGGCAACGGACCCCGATTAGCGGTCCGATGCCGGCGATCGATGTGGTCGGTGGATTTGTACAGATCCACCGATCACATTGCTGTAACAGTAAAAAGTTTTTAAAACCGTTCCCGGGACTCGTAGTTAAGTCCGGGAACGGTTACAAAGCTCCACCTACCTCCCCCCATGTCCCCCCATGTCCCATGTGACCAGCAATGGACTGCTGCTATTGGTCCTTTGCCGGCGAGAGCTGTGATTGGTGGGTCTGTTCAGACCCACGAATCTCAGTGCACTTTTAGCCAGGGAGGGGTTAAAAATGCCCCCCCCCCCCGACAGCTAACACATGTCAGTCACCGGCAACGGACCCGTAAAAGCGGTCCAATGCCAGCGATTGATGTGATAGGTGGATCTGTTCAGATCTGTACAGATACACTCATCCCCCATGTCCCTCCCCCATGTCCCATGTGACTGGCAATGGACTGCTGCTATTGGTCCATCGAGAGCTGTGATTGGTGGGTCTGTTCAGACCCACCAATCACAGTGCGTTTTGTTGCAGGGCGGTTGAAAAATACAGGATACAGGCTCTGATCTCTTAGTTGGTGTTTAGTAGTTGGAGAGATCAGAGCCCGTATCGTGTAGTCAGTGAAAATAGAGAATAACCCCTAATTTTCACTTCCCCTGTTCCCTACCGCCTCCCAGTGTATAAGGGAGATATTTTTTCTCTTTTTTGATCACAAATAATAATTTGATTTAGTTCGTAGGTAGTTGCTCGTCTACGTCAATTCGTCGCGTCAGTTAGTCAGTGTCAGTCAGTGTCCGTTGTCAGTTAGTCTGCGTCAATCCGTTATCAGCATCAATCCATTACTGTCAGTCGCGTCACTTGTCAGTAAGTGTCAGTTAGTCAGTGTCCGTTGTCAGTTAGTCTGCGTCAATCCATTTTCAGCGTCAATCCATTACTGTCAGTCGCATCACTTGTCAGTAAGTGTCAGTCAGTTAGTCAGCGTCAATCCATTACTGTCAGTCGCGTGTATATATATACGCAAACACACCCAAAATGGCAGCGAGACTTTACACCGCTGAAGAGGTGTATGCAGTGATCGCGTCCGATACGGACTCAGCGAGTGGTGAGGAACCACAGTTCATTCTCTCATCCTCCTCCTCCAGTGACCGTGAGGAACCTCCTCGTAGTCGCAGGAGGGTTAGTGCCCAGGTTCTGCCTGACCCTGAAACTGCAGATCTGCCTGACCCTGGTACAGTCAGCAGTGATTGGTCAACCCCAACCAATTACACCCCCCAAATCCCAGAATTTACTGCTGCGGCAGGCATTTACGTGCAGGCAGAAGGGCTGCCTATTATTGGATTTTTCAAATTGTTCTTCACAGACAATTTGATCCAGCTCATGGTTGATCAAACCAACATTTACGACCAGCAGTTTATTTCTGAACACCCCAACGCCTTTCATGCCCAGGCCAATCGGTGGCAACCGACTAATTGTGCAGAAATGCACAAGTATTGGGGGTTAGTCCTCAACATGGGTCTCACTAAAAAGCCCGAAGTGAGATCCTACTGGTCCACGGACATTCTGTATCATTGTCCGCTGTACCGCAATACAATGACGAGACACCGCTTTGAGGCCCTCCATAAATTTCTTCACTTTAGTGACAATTCCCAATGCCCCCCTGCGGATGACCTAAACTTCGATAGACTTTATCAAATTAGGCCCCTCATTAACATTTTATCCCAAAATTTTTCAGCAGTCTACACCCCTCAAAAAGAAATCTCTATAGATGAATCCCTGGTGCAATTCAAGGGCAGGCTGAAGTTTCGCCAATATTTGCCAAATAAGCGCGCCAGGTACGGGATAAAAATGTACAAGCTGTGTGAATCGGACACCAGATACACACACGCTTTCCGGATTTATGAGGGGAAGGACAGGACAATACAGCCCCCAAATTGTCCCCCCGTTCTGTCCACAACAGGGAAGATAGTGTGGGACCTCCTGCACCCACTGCTTGATCAGGGGTACAACTTGTACTTGGACAACTGGTACACAAGTGTACCCCTGTTCAAATGTCTAAAAGACAAAAAAACAGTGGCATGTGGGACGGTGCGAAAAAATCAGAGGCACCTTCCCAAGACCCTCATCAGCCAATCCCTGCAAATTGGCGACAGCAGGGCATTGCTGCAGGATGGGATCCTGTGTCTCAAATTTAGAGACAAAAAAGAGGTCTGTATGCTGACATCAATACACAACGCCAGCTGCAGCCCTGTCACCACACGTGGATTCACATCATCCATGATGAAGCCTGCATGCATTCAGGCATACAATAAATTCATGGGGGGGGGGGGGTTGACCTGAATGA